>NC_056747.1:823506156-823788656 GCF_019279795.1 Protopterus annectens | reverse complement strand
ACTGCCAGAGACTCCTTTCTCATCTAGTATTAAAACATCATTTCATTGCTGGATTATTGAATGACATCACATAGATCTGGTCATCTGACTCTGGTTACCACACTACCTCTTTACTAGAAACTGTACCAGAATCTAGCACAGACAGATACCTGGTGTCAAAGCCATGGCCTGAAGCTCAATGCCAAAAAGTGTATTGTCATCCCCTTTGGTAAAAACTCTGTACCCATGAACTACCACATAGCTGGTAGTCTACTTAATGCCGAAAGTGTGATAAGAGACCTTGGGACACAGGTGGACAGTAGTCTTTCCTTTGATAATCACATCACCACAGCGGTCAGGAAATCCTTCTACGTGGCTCATCTCATCACAAAAGGATTCTCATCCAGAAAAAAAGAGGTCATTGTTCCCCTCTACTCATCACTCATTAGACCCATTATAGAGTACAACACCCCTTTTGGTATGTACCTCACAAGACATCTACAACAACTGGAAAGACCACAGAAGTACCTCACAAAGAGGATTACTGGCCTCAAACAGATGCCCTATGCAGACCGTCTCAAAAAACTACAGCTTTACTCCATCACATATTGCCTACTCAGGGGCGATCTCTGCCTAACATACAAAGCTATGTCAAACCCAGAGCTGTTGGACATGCTCCACTTAAAGAAATCCCAATCCCTCCGAGCTACACACTCTAGGGACCTAAACCTTGTCACCACAATAAACAGAACATGCTGGAGGGATAGATTCCTGTCTCAGAGACTTCCCATACTCTGGAACATACTACCTATCTATGTCAAACAGAGCTCCTCATTAGCACTCTTCAAGAAAAATCTTGATGATTGGATGGGAAATGGGATATTCACCCCGGGGATCACTTCTGTGGCTCTGCTCGACAGGGGCACAGGAAAATAATTTTCTTGGGTGGAGAAAGCCAGGGTACATTTTTTGGCTAGGCTTGTATGGGCCCTAGGGCCGATAACCTAGTTACCTACCTATGAACCTGTATGTCATAATGCACACAGAGTTTTGCAAAAATGTGTTATAACAACTGAGAGCTATAAAACCATGTCAAAACCTTCTACCCTTCCAGGGTAGCAATTAGTTCACCCCTAAGGACAGTACAGTAGGATTCATAGTCCTGGTTTTCACAGACATTTTGTCTCTGGCTGCAATCAGAACTATAAGATACTATTTTTATGGCCTAAACTAGGTAATTTAATTTCAGACTATTTTTCAAAGTTAGCTGGACTGAGATTAACCTCTTCTCTTTCAGTATCCTCTGTTACAGTATATTCATTTCAACAGTTACAGTGCAGTCTGACATACAGGTGTATTTCTTTTCTGTCTAGCAGGACCCACTCTTGGTACATTTTAACACAAGCAGCTTTACAAATACATTTTCAATACAAGCATTTGTACAAATTAGTTTGATATACAAATGACGTATGATTCTTTACAAAACTCCAGATAACTATGCTGTCATATATTACACATCCAATGCCTTACTTCTCCTGGCATAGTTGGCAATACCTTACATCATCTCACACACAATTAAGCACTATAAAAAATGTAAATAAAAGAATGGCTTTAGCTAAAATAAAAAAAATGCCAGCATTTAAACTTTAAGACACTTTACATAACTTGATTAAGTATAGCATACACAGTAACTATTCACTATATACAGTATATACAATAAGGTGCACAGGGAGAGAAAGTAGAAGATAGGGAAAAGTTATGGAAGAGGGAAGGATGGCAGGAAAGAAGAGAAAGGGTAGGCCATGTGGAGCTTCATTGGTAGAGTAACATAGTGTATTATGACAGAAATGAGTGGCCAGAGGGAGGAGAATTGAGTTAAATTATGCTATGGATCACATAGCACTTACAATAAGCTTCATAATTTGGGTATTTTGACTTGGATACTTTAGTGGGAAGAAGAGGTTCATATGTAGGGGTTAGGCAGTCTGCAGGCCTCAAGGAAGGCAAGACAAGATAGACTAGGGGAAAATTTGAGGTTGCCCATCCAAATATTTACATTTACCTTGGATGTGGCAAGGGTGCTACTCTGTTTGAGATGTAGTGGAAGCTGATTCCAGAGAAAGGGTATATGTTGGGATACAAGTTTATTATGCCAACATGTCATATTTATCTGATAATGAAAGTTTAATGCCTTTAACCAATGTTTGAGGTACCACTTGTTCTGCCAATGAACAGGAGGTCAATGACGGTTGGATCTTTCATGGCTCAGATACCAAGGATAAGATCTCCATGGAGGAATCTATAACAGACTGACTACAGAGAGAGAGCTCCCAGTCCATCCCAATGCCTACCTATGAACCTGTATGTCATAATGCACACAGAGTTTTGCAAAAATGTGTTATAACAACTGAGAGCTATAAAACCATGTCAAAACCTTCTACCCTTCCAGGGTAGCAATTAGTTCACCCCTAAGGACAGTACAGTAGGATTCATAGTCCTGGTTTTCACAGACATTTTGTCTCTGGCTGCAATCAGAACTATAAGATACTATTTTTATGGCCTAAACTAGGTAATTTAATTTCAGACTATTTTTCAAAGTTAGCTGGACTGAGATTAACCTCTTCTCTTTCAGTATCCTCTGTTACAGTATATTCATTTCAACACTTACAGTGCAGTCTGACATACAGGTGTATTTCTTTTCTGTCTAGCAGGACCCACTCTTGGTACATTTTTAACACAAGCAGCTTTACAAATACATTTTCAATACAAGCATTTGTACAAATTAGTTTGATATACAAATGACGTATGATTCTTTACAAAACTCCAGATAACTATGCTGTCATATATTACACATCCAATGCCTTACTTCTCCTGGCATAGTTGGCAATACCTTACATCATCTCACACACAATTAAGCACTATAAAAAATGTAAATAAAAGAATGGCTTTAGCTAAAATAAAAAAAATGCCAGCATTTAAACTTTAAGACACTTTACATAACTTGATTAAGTATAGCATACACAGTAACTATTCACTATATACAGTATATACAATAAGGTGCACAGGGAGAGAAAGTAGAAGATAGGGAAAAGTTATGGAAGAGGGGAAGGATGGCAGGAAAGAAGAGAAAGGGTAGGCCATGTGGAGCTTCATTGGTAGAGTAACATAGTGTATTATGACAGAAATGAGTGGCCAGAGGGAGGAGAATTGAGTTAAATTATGCTATGGATCACATAGCACTTACAATAAGCTTCATAATTTGGGTATTTTTGACTTGGATACTTTAGTGGGAAGAAGAGGTTCATATGTAGGGGTTAGGCAGTCTGCAGGCCTCAAGGAAGGCAAGACAAGATAGACTAGGGGAAAATTTGAGGTTGCCCATCCAAATATTTACATTTACCTTGGATGTGGCAAGGGTGCTACTCTGTTTGAGATGTAGTGGAAGCTGATTCCAGAGAAAGGGTATATGTTGGGATACAAGTTTATTATGCCAACATGTCATATTTATCTGATAATGAAAGTTTAATGCCTTTAACCAATGTTTGAGGTACCACTTGTTCTGCCAATGAACAGGAGGTCAATGACGGTTGGATCTTTCATGGCTCAGATACCAAGGATAAGATCTCCATGGAGGAATCTATAACAGACTGACTACAGAGAGAGAGCTCCCAGTCCATCCCAATGCCCAATTCCCAAATGCTAGAGGGAGAGGTGGGCTAGTATTGAGAAAATGTGGTAAGTACCATGAAGTTTATTCCTAATTATTATTTATCATTTAATCAAGGTGCATTATATTGATGAGCACCTGTCACTGTTGTATTGTAGTGTAAGTGAATGGCAGTGGATAGTTGCATGTCTTTCACTTACACATGAAAGCAATGGAGTCTTCCGTGGTTTCTTGTGTGATATTAGAGCTAGTATATTTAAAATTGTAGGAGTTTGTGCAACCCCCCTTTGCTGCTAAAATACTGTCTTTTTGCTTTCATATTTTTGATTTGTCAATTAATTTGACTACAATATAAATAAGAAGGATGGTAAAAATGCATTAGCAACACACATTATTGCCAATGAAGGACACGGATTTAAATGTGTTATAATAGAACAGGTAACTTTGGGTAAAAGAGGGAGACCCCTTAATGACTTCTTGGAATTGTCAGAACTAAAATGGCATACAAGGGCAAATGCATCAGAGGGCCCTGGAATCAATAGTGCAGTGTCCATTAGTTCTGTATTATGACTTAAGGCACAATTCTTTTTATAAAATATAAAAGGAAAATATAGGGTTGTTGCTTTTTCATGGACATGTTGCCAGTATTGTTGAAGAAGGTTAGGCATGTTATTTCTGGATTAAGCATTGCAATTTTGAATATACCTGAACAACATGTTTTAAGATTTTTACTCTGTCATTTTAACAAAGTTTTTGTGATGGTTGCTTTAAGAAACTGTTTTACTAATTTCTCAATTGTGATTTACTAATTGATTTAAGGTGTAATTGTTTTATTATGTATAAAAGGGATGTTGGGTAAAAGTAGCTTCATTCTGATGAAGTTTCCATTAGAGAGACGAAAGAGCTCATAATAAATTTATTGTGTGGCTCTGTACCTTGGTTTCTTGATTTTGTGGATTATCAATTTATGTGGTGTTCTGTTCCTACTGGTTTTGGTATGGAAGGAACTCAGGATATGGATTCCCCTACACTTACTTCTTTGGCTCAAGCCATTCAGGTTTTAAACACTACTGTGGCAAATGTGGCCAGTCAGATGGAGAAAATGACCCAACAAGCCTGTAATACTACTTTAATGGCAAGAGGGAATGATCCAGCAGGAATTATCAACTCTGGCAGCAGTATATTTAGTTTTAACAGTTCTGGCATTACACCAGCACAGCGAGTACAACAGGTGGCATCCAGCTAATCAGGCGAGTCAGATTTTCATATGGCGTCATCTGAGATGTCATATACAGGAAGAAACAGCTGTGGAGCTCCTTACAAAGGCCGTAACAGCCTGCAGCAATGGCTGAAAGGGGAGAAGGACTGGGAACTTGAAAATCGGCGAGTTCAAACTCAAAACATGGGTAGTTTGAATAAACAGTTACAAAACTTGAAAAATTGACTTTGGACTATCATAAACTACAAATGGAAAGTAGCTATCTTAATGAATGTATTCATACTGAAAGGATTCCAAAGGGCCTGAGATTGTGGAAGTTTCCAGCTGGCCTGGTAAGGGATTCATTACTTCACCTACAACATTTGGAACTGTTCAACAAAAATGGTTGTGAACTTCTTAAATGCTTAATCAGGGACAATGATCGGAAAATGGCTGATTTATTGAATAAAATAAACAGTGGATGAGAGCATCCAAAAAGACATACTATTTGAAAGTACAAAAGTGGACTATTTTAAAATGTTTGAGAAAATTGACTGTACAATGTTTGAATTAAAGCAAATGAAATTGCAGAAATTGAGGAGGTATGAAAATGAATATGGTGAGAATAGAGCTTACCCATTACCATCCAAGGGGGCAGGAAAGGGCACATAGTAATGTTGAATACAGCATGCCTGATACAAACTGTGTTAACAACACCAATAGTGACAACAGGGCAAGGTCCCCGGGCCCTTTAGAGGAACCCCCCCTGAGGAGGTCAGAGAGACTGAGGAACCAGGGGAGGGGGGAGACACACTGTTATCACAACTACCAATACCCCACATACTCCAGGGGGAATTAGAGAGGGAGGGGGAACAGATATTAGAGAATGCATGTAACATCAGTGTAGTTATTTTGCAAAACACAAGTGGGGATTTCAAAGTTTATAATTACAGTTGTATTGAATTTGATGTGCAGATAGCAGATTTGTTTCAGAAAGATCTAACATTTGTTCCTGACAAAAAGGCTTCCCTAGACCAGACTATAATTGACCTTAAGCTTTTCACTAGAAAGCTGAATTTTGAATTATTTTTCAAGGGCCTGAACTATAACATGAATGAACAGTCAAGACATAAAAACCCAGTACACTTAATCCCACCTTACACCCTGCAGTGTTAACCTTCGAGAATTTATGTGAGAAAGACATAAGGGAGGTGTTAAAAAAAGGGGGTAATATTAGGACTAACAACTTGAGCAATACAGAAACTATGTTACTTAGGGAAATATCTCAAAACCCAGAAAACCCAACAAAGGTGGCGGCTTGGTCATTATGAATCTTGACACTTATACCAGTAAAATGTTTAATCACTTATTTGGGGAAACTTAGTGAAATTATTCTAAATGAAAAGAATCTCCGCTACAATAAAGTAGATATTATGCTGGAAGAATTACTTATGAACTAGCAGATCAACCTAGACGAACATCACTATATGTTAGTAAAAAATACCAAAATACCGGCAATATTTGGGATCCCCAAGATTCATAAAGACCTTGCTGACCCCCTGCTTAGACCAATTGTTGACACTCGAGCATCTAAAACTTTTCCCATATCTTTATACTTTAGTTGAATGCCCCTGGATACTAAAGGACTCGTGGGACTCTCTACCCAAAATCAACAAAAAAGATGTACAATGACAACCTGGTTTTTATGACAGTAGATATTAAGGACTTATTTTCAGTCATACCACATGAAACAGGTTTAGACTGGTTCTATCAATGCCTCTGTCAATACTCTACACTTAGCCACAACAGCATACTTACACTAAGAACATTGATGGAGCTAGTGTTAGACACTAACATCATAACTTTTGAACAACAGTTATTTAAGCAAGTGAAAGGTGTGGAGATGGGGGCAGCATGTGCCCCCATTTTTGCCAATATTGTACTGGCATTCTGGGAGAGAGTATATATTCACTAGTTCTTATGCAAAAGGCTGGACATTTTATGGGCGGTTCCTTGATGACATAATAATTTTTTGGAAGAAGGATAAAAGGGAACTTAACTTCCTCGAATTTCTGAATAATAGCATTGACTTTCTGGAATTCACCCACTCTGTCACAGAAACCACCGTCCACCATTTAGACATTACTATTACTAAAGATTTAGGAAAGTAACAGTTTACTTCCACTATATACCATAAACCCACTTATTCAAACAGCCTTCTACATTTCACCAGCTGTCACCCCCTTCACCAAAAGAAAGCACTAGTAAAAGGTCAGGATTTAAGACTAGCTAGGATGATTTCTGAATATGAGGAGTTCGTTATACAGATGAATGTATTAAAAGACATGTTAGAAAGGAGAGGGCACCCTTTTAGTTACGTTGACAATATACTTCAGGAGGTAATAAATAAAAGATTAAGTGGGTATTTTCTACCCCTACTTGGTACAGGGCGAGTAATCAGAACAAAGTTAGACAAGAAAGTGGTAGTACTTTCAAAAGTTCAGCTATATTTAAATTTAATCAGCAATTTTTCAACATTAAAAACATTATCCAGAACAACTGGAACATCTTTACCACTGATCAAGAACAGTTACAACTAGTAGGACCATGCCCTAATATTGTTTACAAGAGAGACTGCAGTATAAAAAACATGCTGGAAAGACTGAAGCACCATCCAGGTAGAGACATAATGATGGTAAAATGTGGTTATTGTCTTCAGTGCCAATATATTCTGGAAGCAAAAGACATTATGATTCCTAACTGTGGTAAACAGATTATAAGAGGGAAACTGTCCTGCAACAGCAAAGGTGTGGTTTATTTAGCCCTATGCTCCCAATGTCCGAGTTTCTACATTGGCAAAACTATAAATGCATTAAGGAGCAGAATATATCAACATTACTACGATATAAATAAGAAGGATGGTAAAAATGCATTAGCAACACACATTATTGCCAATGAAGGACACGGATTTAAATTTGTTATAGTAGAACAGGTAACTTTGGGTGGAAGAGGGGGACCCCTTAATGACTTCTTGGAATTGTCACAATTAAAATGGCAAATAAGGGCAAATGCATCAGAGGGACCTGGAATCAATAGTGCAGTGTCCATTAGTTCTGTTTTAAGACTTAAGGCACAATCCTGTTTATAAAATATAAAAGGAAAGTATAGGGTTATTGCTTTTTCATGGACACGTTGCCAATATTGTTGAAGAAGGTTAGGCATGTTATTTGTGGATTAATCATTGCAATTTTTAATATACCTGAACAACATGTTTTAAGATTTTTACTCTGTCATTTTAACAACATTTTTGTGATGGTTGCTTTAAGAAACTGTTTTATTAATTTATCAATTGTGCTTTACTATTGATTTAAGGTGTAATTGTTCTATTATGTATAAAAGGGATGTTGGGTAAAAGTAGCTTCATTCTGATGAAGTTTCCATTAGAGAGACGAAAGAGCTCATAATAAATTTCTTGTGTGGATCTGTACCTTGGTTTCTTGATTTTGTGGATTATTAGTTTGTGTGGTGGTCTGTTCCTAAGGATAAGATCTCCATGGAGGAATCTGTAACAGACTGACTACAGAGAGATGGCTCCCATTCCTCCTAATGCCCAATTCCCAAATGCTAGAGGGAGAGGTGGGCTAGTATTGAGAAACTGTGGTAAGTACCATGAAGTTTATTCCTAATTATTATTTATCATTTAATCAAGTGCATTATATTGATGAGCACCTGTCACTGTTGTATTGTAGTGTAAGTGAATGGCAGTGGATAGTTGCATGCCTTTCACTTACACATGAAAGCAGTGGAGTGTTCCGTAGTTTCTTGTGTGATATTAGAGCTAGTATATTTAAAATTGTAGGAGTTTGTGCAACCCCCCTTTGATGCTAAATTACTGTCTTTTTGCTTTTATATTTTTGATTTGTCAATTAATTTGACTACGATATAAATAAGAAGGATGGTAAAAATGCATTAGCAACACACTATTGCCAATGAAGGACACGAATTTAAATGTGTTATAATAGAACAGGTAACTTTGGGTAAAAGAGGGAGACCCCTTAATGACTTCTTGGAATTGTCAGAACTAAAATGGCATATAAGGGCAAATGCATCAGAGGGCCCTGGAATCAATAGTGTAGTGTCCATTAGTTCTGTATTATGACTTAAGGCACAATTCTTTTTATAAAATATAAAAGGAAAATATAGGGTTGTTGCTTTTTCATGGACATGTTGCCAATATTGTTGAAGAAGGTTAGGCATGTTATTTCTGGATTAAGCATTGCAATTTTTAATATACCCGAACAACATGTTTTAAGATTTTTACTCTGTCATTTTAACAAAGTTTTTGTGATGGTTGCTTTAAGAAACTGTTTTACTAATTTCTCAGTTGTGTTTTACTAATTGATTTATGGTGTAATTGTTTTATTATGTATAAAAGGGATGTTGGGTAAAAGTAGCTTCATTCTGATGAAGTTTCCATTAGAGAGACGAAAGAGCTCATAATAAATTTCTTGTGTAGTTCTGTACCTTGGTTTCTTGATTTTGTGGATTATCAGTTTATGTGGTGTTCTATTCCTACTGGTTTTGGTATGGAAGGAACTGAGGACATGGATTCACCTACACTTACTTCTTTGGCTCAAGCCATTCAGGTTTTAAACACTACTGTGGCAAATTTGGCCAGTCAGATGGAGAAAATGACCCAACAAGCCTGTAATACTACTTTAATGGCAAGAGGGAATGATCCAGCAGGAATTATCAACTCTGGCAGCAGTATATTTAGTTTTAACAGTTCTGGCATTACACCAGCACAGCAAGTACAACAGGCGGCATCCAGCCAATCAGGCGAGTCAGATTTTCATATGGCGTCATCTGTGATGTCATATACAGGAAGAAACGGCCGTGGAGCTCCTTACAAAGGCCGTAACAGTCTGCAGCAATGGCTGGAAGGGGAGAAGGACTGGGAACTTGAAAATCGGCAAGTTCAAACTCAAAACATGGGTAGTTTGAATAAACAGTTACAAAACTTGTAAAATTGACTTTGGACTATCATAAACTACAAATGGAAAGTAGCTATCTTAATGAGTGTATTCATACTGAAAGGATTCCAAAGGGCCTGAGATTGTGGAAGTTTCCAACTGGCCTGGTAAGGGATTCATTACTTCACCTAGAACTTTTGGAACTGTTCAACAAAAATGGTTGTGAACTTCTTAAATGCTTAATCAGGGACAATGATCGGAAAATGGCTGATTTATTGAATAAAATAAACAGTGGATGAGAGCATCTAAAAAGACTTACTATTTGAAAGTACAAAAGTGGACTATTTTAAAATGTTTGAGAAAATTGACTGTACAATGTTTGAATTAAAGCAAAGGAAATTGCAGAAATTGAGGAGGGATGAAAAGGAATATGGTGAGAATAGAGCTTACCCATTACCACCCAAGGGGGCAGGAAAGGGCACATAGTAATGTTGAATACAACATGCCTGATACAAACTGTGTTAACAACACCAATAGTGACAACAGGGCAAGGTCCCCTGGCCCTTTAGAGGAACCCCCCCCCGAGGAGGTAAGAGAGACTGAGGAACCAGGGGAGGGGGGAGACACACTGTTATCACAACTACCAATAGCCCACATACTCCAGGCGGAATTAGAGAGGGAGGGGGAACAGATATTAGAGAATGCATGTAACACCAGTGTAGTTATTTTGCAAAACACAAGTGGGGATTTCAAAGTTTATAATTACAGTTGTATTGAATTTGATGTGCAGATAGCAGATTTGTTTCAGAAAGATCTAACATTTGTTCCTGACAAAAAGGCTTCCCTGGACCAGACTATAATTGACCTTAAGCTTTTCACTAGAAAGCTGAATTTTGAAATATTTTTCAAGGGCCTGAACTATAACATGAATGAACAGTCAAGACATAAAAAGCCCAGTACATTTAATCCCACCTTACACCCTGCAGTGTTAACCTTCGAGAATTTATGTGAGAAAGACATAAGGGAGGTGTTAAAAAAAGGGGGTAATATTAGGGCTAACAACTTGAGCAATACAGAAACTATGTTACTTAGGGAAATATCTCAAAACCCAGAAAACCCAACAAAGGTGGCGGCTTGGTCATTATGAATCTTGACACTTATACCAGTAAAATGTTTAATCATTTATTTGGGGAAACTTACTGTGAAATTAGTCTAAATGAAAAGAATCTCAGCTACAATAAAGTAGATATTATGCTGGAAGAATTACTTATGAACCAGCAGATCAACCTAGACGAACATCACTATATGTTAGTAAAAAATCCCAAAATACCGACAATATTTGGGATCCCCAGGATTCATAAAGACCTTGCTGACCCCCTGCTTAGACCAATTGTTGACATTCAAGCATCTAAAACTTTTCCCATATCTTTATACTTTAGTTGAATGTCCCTGGATACTAAAGGACTCGTGGGACTCTCTACCCAAAATCAACAAAAAGATGTACACTGACAACCTGGTTTTTATGACAGTAGACATTACGGACTTATTTTCAGTCATACCACATGAAACAGGTTTAGAATGATTCTATCAATACCTCTGTCAATACTCTGCACTTAGCCACAGCAGCATACTTACACTAAGAACATTGATGGAGCTAGTGTTAGACACTAACATCATAACTTTTGAACAACAGTTATTTAAGCAAGTGAAGGGTGTGATGATGGGGGCAGCATGTGCCCCCATTTTTGCCAATATTGTACTGGCATTCTGGGAGAGAGAGTATATATATTCACTAGTTCTTATGCAAAAGGCTGGACATTTTATGGGCGGTTCCTTGATGACATAATAATTTTTTGGAAGAAGGATAAAAGGGAACTTAACAACTTCCTTGAATTTCTGAATAATAGCATTGACTTTATGGAATTCACCCACTCTGTCACAGAAACCACCATCCACTATTTAGACGTTACTATTACTAAAGATTTAGGAAAGTAACAGTTTACTTCCACTATATACCGTAAACCCACTTATTCAAACAGCCTTCTACATTTCACCAGCTGTCACCCCCCTCACCAAAAGAAACCACTAGTAAAAGGTCAGGGTTTAAGACTAGCTAGGATGATTTCTGAATATGAGGAGTTTGTTATACAGATGAATGTATTAAAAGACATGTTAGAAAGGAGAGGGTACCCTTTTAGTTACGTTGACAATATACTTCAGGAGGTAATAAATAAAAGATTAAGTGGGTATTTTCTACCCCTACTTTGTACAGGGGGAGTAACTCAGAACAAAGTTAGACAAGAAAGTGGTAGTACTTTCAAAAGTTCAGCTATATTTAAATTTAATCAGCAATTTTACAACATTAAAAACATTATCCAGAACAACTGGAACATCTTTACCACTGATCAAGAACAGTTACAACTAGTAGGACCATGCCCTAATATAGTTTACAAGAGAGACTGCAGTATAAAAAACATGCTGGAAAGACTGAAGCACCATCCAGGTAGAGACATAATGATGGTAAAATGTGGTTATTGTCTTCAGTGCCAATATATTCTGGAAGCAAAAGACATTATGATCCCTAACTGTGGTAAACAGATTATAAGAGGGAAACTGTCCTGCAACAGCAAAGGTGTGGTTTATTTAGTCCGAGTTTCTACATTGGCAAAACTATAAATGCATTAAGGAGCAGAATATATCAACATTACTATGATATAAATAAGAAGGATGGTAAAAATGCATTAGCAACACACATTATTGCCAATGAAGGACACGGATTTAAATTTGTTATAGTAGAACAGGTAACTTTGGGTGGAAGAGGGGGACCCCTTAATGACTTCTTGGAATTGTCACAATTAAAATGGCAAATAAGGGCAAATGCATCAGAGGGACCTGGAATCAATAGTGCAGTGTCCATTAGTTCTGTTTTAAGACTTAAGGCACAATCCTGTTTATAAAATATAAAAGGAAAGTATAGGGTTATTGCTTTTTCATGGACATGTTGCCAATATTGTTGAAGAAGGTTAGGCATGTTATTTGTGGATTAATCATTGCAATTTTTAATATACCTGAACAACATGTTTTAAGATTTTTACTCTGTCATTTTAACAACATTTTTGTGATGGTTGCTTTAAGAAACTGTTTTATTAATTTATCAATTGTGCTTTACTATTGATTTAAGGTGTAATTGTTTTATTATGTATAAAAGGGATGTGGGTAAAAGTAGCTTCATTCTGATGAAGTTTCCATTAGAGAGACGAAAGAGCTCATAATAAATTTCTTGTGTGGATCTGTACCTTGGTTTCTTGATTTTGTGGATTATTAGTCTGTGTGGTGGTCTGTTCCAAAGGATAAGATCTCCATGGAGGAATCTGTAACAGACTGACTACAGAGAGATGGCTCCCATTTCTCCTAATGCCCAATTCCCAAATGCTAGAGGGAGAGGTGGGCTAGTATTGAGAAACTGTGGTAAGTACCATGAAGTTTATTCCTAATTATTATTTATCATTTAATCAAGTACATTATATTGATGAGCACCTATCACTGTTGTATTGTAGTGTAAGTGAATGGCAGTGGATAGTTGCATGTCTTTCACTTACACATGAAAACAGTGGAGTGTTCCATGGTTTCTTGTGTGATATTAGAGCTAGTATATTTAAAATTGTAGGAGTTTGTGCAACCCCCCCCCCCCTTTGCTGCTAAATTACTGTCTTTTTGCTTTTATATTTTTGATTTGTCAATGAATTTGATAAGTTCCAAAACATTTGTTCATTGTGTGTACCAATTGTAGTGCACATAAATGACTCGATATAGATACATACACAAACACACATTTATATATATATACACACACACACACACACACACACACACACACACACACACACACGTGTTTATATATACATACAAACACACACACACACGCACACATGTGTGTATTTGTATGTTAGTATTTCAGCTTATGTTGATTGCTATAATATTCAATCCAGAACAAACATTTAGCCATCATCAAATCACTGGGATGGACTCTACCATGGGTACAGTGTGTGTGTGTCTGTGTCGGGGGGGGGGGGGGTCAAGTCCTGATGTGCTACTTCCTTGTGGTCAAAAAAATAGGACTCAATGAAATATGATTTATGAGTCCTAAATTGATCAAGCTATGATTAGCTAGATGACCTGTTTTCCTATAGGTAAATATACCTGTATTTTATCTTTACAATATACTTGTGTTTTGCTTTACAGAATTTTTTGTAAAGACTAATATTTTTTCTTTAAAAATTAACAGTCCTTGAGCATACATATGTGATAGCCGTTAGGCTGGCAGACTCCCTGTCTCCAAGCCTGGCCAACAGCGGCTATGAGTCATCGCAAGGTGGTTTCTTCCTGAAGTAGGACATGCACCATGAAGAGATAGGTGGGGATTGATATGGGCAGAGGAGGGAAAACAGTGGTCATTTGGGGTTTCAGTAGAAGCAGAGTCTGATAATTTGCATATAAGGAGGATCAAATGTATTTAAAAAATTGTGTTAGCCTTAATTGTATTATATTGAAATTTACAGATCTCTGATACCATATAATCTCCTGGATTACAGCCAGGAATTCATATTTAATTATCTGTTTCCTCTACCTGGTCAGTTGAACTAAATATATAGAAGTACTAGTGACCAGATCATCTCATCATATTCATTTGAACAATGTTTCCAAAACAGTTTATGGAACGGATAACATCTGTCATCCAATAATTGTACATGTTCAGGATTTCAGCACTGCATTCTACCAGTAAGTAGACACTTGTTCCATATCCTACCTTGAATTTTGCTGTTAGTGGGTGACCCCCAGGTACAGAGCACAGATATCTGTCTGTGCCACTGACAGTTTATATCCAGGAAAGAACCTTGCCCCTTGAAGGATCAGAAGAGAATAAGAAAATTAATTATCTGCACAATGTCTTTATTTCTGGTAATTGTTTACAGATTTTTGTGAGTTCTTAACCTCTCATGGATGCCCTGAAGATGCGCACAGGGCTGTGTGTGTGCATTGATGTATTTCTTTAAATTTCGTCACCATGTGGGCGGCCACTTTTGAATAGCCTGTAGTTTTTCAGTCTTTCAGATAATGTTTCCCTCAGGTCATATTTGCTGAGCAGTTTCATGAACCACTCAGATGAAATCTATTGCAGTGTTGATTACTTCTGTTGCTTCTGGTTTGTCATAGTTGTGGTTTACTGAATATTTCAGTTAATGTAATAATAATTTGCATAGGATCCCAAAAGTGTTTCTTTTTGATACCATTAACTGGTACTGTTATGAGATCTGTTATTGGAAATAGTTTGGGCAAAGGTAGTTACTTTAAATACAGATTTTGGGAGCAGTTCTTCAATAATATGTTGTATCCAGCTTTCTTTGTTGGCACAGAGTGTAGAGCACTTACTGCAGCTGAACTCACTCTGTTTGCAATACTTGAAGATAGAGGGGCTAGCTCTCTGAGGTTAGAGTAACTAAATTCACGTCAATTCTTTTACTTTGGCAGGAAGAAGGTTTTTTACCTCCTGCAGAATGAAGAGGTTAGCACTGCATTATGGTTGGCCAGCAAGGTGACAATACACATAAGCAACAAAATGTGTGACCAAGATACAATGCAAGAAGACTGGCACTGAGTGCATTGCACATTCTGCACTTAGGATGAGCATGAGAAGAGTTAGTGCAGTCCAGGCTGGTAGGAGTCGAGATGTTGAAGGTTTGAAAAGGCCAGTAAAAAGATGGCAGTCGGCTGAGCCCAAGTTAACGATGTATGAAAATTAAACAGCCTTCCTCAGTGAAATGCAATTACTGCTACAATGTTTATGCAGCAGGGATAAAAGATTACAGTTCTTTCAGCATATTTAAAAATTACACTCTTTGCATGACACCCTGCTCTGAAAAAAAAACCCTTGTAAGAATTCCTACATTACTGACATTTAGCCAAAATGCACACTAAAGTTAACTGATTTCCAAGATTTTGGTGTATGCAAATCCTCAGAACAGATCCCCAAGGGATGGCCCAGTTCTGTGGTCTTGACTTGCTGAATCAATTTGTTAGTAATCTGAATGAATGAATGAACAAAATTAGATCACTGCTCTGATTCCTGGCTGGAAGACAGCCAGTTCAGAATCACTGCTTGACCTTTTTCTAAACTGTGAAGTAAAAATATTTTACGGCTTTATGTTATTTATGGACATTTTGTACAGCATTGCTGAAGATCTTCATGATTTGCAGAGACAGTGGCAGTATTAAGTGGACAGTTTGCATGCAAATCGATGTAGACCCATGATTTACCAGTTTTGAACACTTTACCTGCTGTGTCTAAAAAAAGCAGAAACTTTGACTTTGTCATGTAAGCAGAGTATAATAAAATCATGAGATGCAGTCCTAACAAATTGTCTCCATTAAGCATTACTGCTCACAGATCCCAATCCTGTTGAATACTTGTGCTGTGTTAATAAAAGCATAATTAGATTCTGCATTTAAATGAAAAACAGATGACTTCTCAGAAGGCTCAAACTGGCATTTTCCAAGTGAGAATTTATCTCGTGATCTGGGTAAACAGTGTTTCATCATTTAACAGTTATTATAAATAATGGCTTTTTAAGCACTTTTCTAGGAGCCCGTTTGGCTGTGCAGAACTCCTGCTCAAGGGCTGTACAAAAGGAGACAACTTGCAGGCTTCCGGTCAGGCAAAAACAGCCCTCAACTACCTTTTGTTAATCTTGTATAACTTGTCATACTGTTATGGTTATCTGACTGTATTCCTATTCTGATGTACCTTACATGAATGCTTCATGCACTGTCTTTAGGTTTCTGTATTTAAAGTTTTTTCAATGATTTCTTATCGCATGATCTGAAAGTATACAGAGAGTATTGACAGAAGCACTTTAGTTGTAAAATGCAGGAGACATTTGCCAGTATCTTACCTAATTCTTATAACAGCCTTCTGCCATGTAACTAGGGATTACAGTGAGCCCTAAAACCTTAATGTATATTGCAACACTTCACAAGCAGAAATACATACATTTTAAGTCCATTCTGTGTTCAGTCATTCTCTTCAGGTATAGACCAACTTATTTTCAAGGCATCCCTTGCAGTAACATGTGGATGCCTTTTTTTCTTTTTGGCAGAAGTGGATTGCCTTTCCCAGTCTGGTTGCCACTTTCTCTCTGCTTAGTTTGCATCAAAAGACCCTAACTGGTATTTAAGCACTCTTCAACTTCTTGTATATTATTTATACATGAATGCTTGAAGCTGGATGCTGTTTTCCTTGTTTATTTTTTCACCAGTTACAGCAGCAGTCTGGCCATTTAGCCATACAATTTCAGTGTAAAATAGTAGTTTATTATATCCCAATAAATGTTCATACTTTTTGACTGCATTTTTGTCAGTCTGGTGTCTGTTATTCATTGCAAGTGACATTTTCACTGTATCCTGCTTTAGCTTCTCTAAATATATTTCTCCTGAATTTTTGACAGATTTTCCCTGACCTTTTGCACCACTGACTTGGTTGTCCTCTGACTTGCTTAAGGAGAGTACTTTTTCATCATGACGATGCTTATGAGTGGGTGCTATCACCCATGTCCCCAGAAAATGTTACTCTGATATCATTGATTATAAGTACAGAGGGGTTGATCTTTTAGCATTAATTTATTGCATTTTTTTCCTTGAATTTTGGGACTGCAGCAGTCACTGACGTGGATGTTTTCTGGAATCAGAAACTCACCATGATTAGTCAAATCTGTCTCACCCTGACTGGCACAGAAATCAGTCATCTAATATTAAGAGATGTTTTATCCTCCCTTCCATCACTCACCTCTACAAGCCCTGGCTTATTCCCAGACTCACATCACATATTGTTTTAGCATTACTTTTCAAAGGAGGTAATGTGAGTGTATGTTAGCTTGTCATATCACTGGATCATCGTTCTTGTGAAATTCTTATCAGTTATGAAAACCTTTGATAATTTCTTAGGAGTAATTACATTTGAGAGAGGGAATTTAAAGGCTTGAGTAGATGCTAAACTATCTTTAACATGTTAGTTCTTGCAATGGAAAACATGGAGAAGGCAAGAAGGTATGCAATTCCATTGCACTCTGGAGTCCTAGGCAGGAAAAAAGTGGCATCTTGACTGAGACAGATAATCTGCTTCTGCCAAAAAATTGTAATGTTATGACAATGTAAGTCTTGAAAAGAAGTTGTTCTGAAAGAATAGCTAAACACTGAATTCATTCAAATGGTATACATTTGCAAACAGCATTTATTTATATCTGATTATGAAGTACTGCAGCAGACTTTAATGAATTGGTGCTCACTGTAATCTCATAGTTACATGTAATTCAATTGCGCTCCAAAATTTGCAAAAAGGTAAGGCTGTCATGCACCTTTCTGACATAAGATATAGATATGAATAAATAAATAAATTATATAGTCAATTCTTGAAGAGTTGTTCCAAGGTCTCCTAGATTCTGGCCCTTGCCCATCAACCCTTTCTTCTTAAACGTTGACAATCATCCCATACATTCAGGCCAATAAAGCTCAACCTTACTGTCTGTAGAATGCACCCATAAAGACTTAAAAAGTCATGGGCATTCAGAAGCCATGTAGCTGAAACAATGAAATGTCCTTAAGGGGTCATTTGCATATATCCAATGGGCCTCTACTACAGGAGGTTTAAGGTATTACTTGCTGAATACTCTTGCTGGGTCTTTCTTCTAGTTTTTATTAATTTGAACTTTCTGATGTGACTTTTTTGGAAGTTCTGATTTTGGTGCACATGTATATCCCGCTTATACTCGCAGAATCTTGTGCGGTTAGGACGTATGTGCAGTGTGTGTCGAAGGCAATGCAAAACTGTGTAGACTGGCTGGACATTGAGTATCCTCGAGAGGATGTATTTCATTCAGCAAAAGGCTACTGCAACAGTGATCTTTTCTAATATCTACTTTATTTCACAATAGTTCTTGCTTTTGTACTTTTGACAGGGATCCTTCTAGCTGAACTTGAGGTGGAGATGCTTTGATCTCTCCAGTACGAATTTCAGCTTGAAAACTCACCACATTAATTTCTGCTTCTTTGCAAGGATTCATTACATTACTCTGATACACTTCTGGTTTCATAGGAGCAAGCCTAACCAGTGTAACCCAATTTTACCCAATGTATGGCCCCATGGGCAAGAGTACAGCATGTATTTGTGCCTTTTCATTGAATAGCTTACAGATTGCCCCTGTCCATAAGGGACATAGGCACTACCCCAGGCGTGAATTTGAGATTTCCCATCCATTGATACAAATTGCATTTTACTTTTCCTGATTGTCTAACCTTGTTGTACAGTGTATTTAGCCTTTCAGTTCAGTTACCTGAAAGAAAATTTGCCACTTAGCCAAATAATTGGCTCTACTCAAAGGGTGCTAATAGTTGCTCCATTGGGTTAAGTGTTCTAAATTAAGAATTCTTGTTGTAGAACCTTTGTTGCATCTCTTTGACATTCTGCATTCACTTTTTTACTGTGGGTATAACCAGCTTCAGTGTGTGCTGTAAACTGATGTAATGTTCTGCCACACTTAAATGGTGACTTCTCCTCTTCCTATGTCTTTGTAGCAATATTAATCAGACATCTAGAATGCCTCCTGCACAACAGTCCAAATGTTGTAACCCCATTTGAAGCTCAAGGCAACTCTTATTACAACTAGTAAATAATCTAAAATCTGCCCCCAGTTCTTACCATCTGCATAATTTAGTTTTCTTAGCATTGTTTTATTGTACCTCTGTACTAAACAGTCAGCCTGTGGGTGGTTCACTGACATTTTTTAACTATTTACACTTAAAGCACAGATACAGCTAATGCAGTACACTTGACATTAAGGGGTGTACCTTAGTCATTACTTATTTCTGTAGGGATACCTATTCTAGAGAATTACATTACCTGTTCTGTGGCGATAGACTTGGCATTAACCTTAAATAATGGTACAATATCTGGAAACTTTGTGATATAGCCCATTTTTACTAGTATGTATTGATACCCATTATTAGATTTTACTGCTGGCCCCACATGAGCATTGCTGTCAAACAGCACTTGAGTCATATGTAGTGGAATCAATGAATTTTTTTTAATCCTGAATTGGGTATAGTTTTCTGACATTCTACACAAATACCCTTCATTTTACCTGACTTGTAAAATCTGGCTAACACTGTAGTCTTGGTCTTATCCCTCCTCGAGTGACTTCTTAACTTCTGATTGTGGGGTAACTTCATTCCTACTGGCCCATAAGGTTTTTTGCACTTCTGGCATAGAACTTCCTCCTTATATTTACTTAATCTGTTTACAGCAACATAGTTTAATTAAATGTATGAGTAAAAAATAATTGGAACATCTTGTTCGCTTTCTTCCCCAATAATCCTATTACTATTTTCTCTTGCATTACTAAAATATCATCTTACTGTTTTGCTTTCTAAATGTTTGTGGTTTACCTGCAAATCTACCAATGCAGGGTTACTTTATTCACTAGCTTGTCTTGAAGAGGAAGATATAGCTTCTTCTTCCAAAAAAAAAATGGCAGGTGAATTTTTTCTGTACTTTCCTCTAAAAGGGGTAGTTTAGAACAAAATATGTTCATCATTATATCACTGTTGCAGTAATGCTGACAGATGTGACATATCCTGCCAGGGATACTGTATGTACAGCTAATACACAAAAGTTTCCACAGTCTTTCCTCCCATGCCGTACCTCTGATCTTAGAACTAGGCAGCGGGACAACATGCTAGTATTTAAGGGATGTACAAGCACAAAACTCCTTAGTATTTTCTTGCTGCCAGTCTGAAGTTCAGTATGTCAGCTGTACTTAAGGACTCCTTTACCTTAATAGAGGACTAGCTTAAGTACCCCATCAAGGAACCTTCCTCATTTTTTAATTTTCCCACTGACATTGAACTTTTTCATGTTATTTAAGCGTGCAAAATGCCTTTGTGATAAACAAATCTTTTACAAGGATAGGCATACCCAGTGTGTCTTCTGTTTAGGACATAACCACAATACTGAGAACTGTTTCGTTTGTCATGTTTTTGGTCCAAAGATGCTTAGAAACTGCTTGTCTGCACAAAATATTTACCTGGAGAACAAAGGTTTACAAACTTTGCCGTGAGCTACTATACAGTCAGAAGCTCCCTGCCTAAATGTACTCTCTCAACCTAAAAAGAAAGCTAAAAAACAAAGACTATATTATTTTATTTGCTTCTTTCTCAAGGTCGAAGTCAAACATCTCTGTCAGGACTATTGATAATCCTGCAGACCATCCAAGATTTGGGCCTGTTCCAATTTTAGCAAGCCCTTTAGAAGCTACATAGAGCAGCCTTCTGAAACATCCCATCCAGCTGGTCAGATGGCCATTAAGGCCATGAAAGGAGAGCCTAGGCTCAGTGGAACGGATGGTGTTCCTCACCCACTGGTTAATGTGGACTACCCACGCTCCCGTATAGAGGTTTGTCCTGGGTCAGGCCCTTCTCATCTGGTTTCTTTAGAAACCCCCAACAAAGAAAAAAAAAACACATTTCACATCCTATTACCCCAGTAATTCCAAGTATCCTCAATAGGAATGTCAGGATTTTTCTCCTCATTCCTTTGCTACTTCACACACTACTCCTCAGAAAAGAAAGACAGATACTTCTGATGAAGATTCTTTCTCAGAATCGTATACTGCTCCTCTCAACTGTAGTTCTCTGTTTGAATCTGAACATAAAGATATCTTCTTTTCAGTTTCACCCCAAGAAGAATTTTCTTTTGGTGACATTATCCAAAAAATTATGCATCATTTCAAATGGAAGGGTAAACATCTCTCAGAATCTCAAAAGAAGTACTACAGGGTGCAGAGTATGAATATTCCCAAGCCTTTTTCTGGGCCTACTGTCTTAAAAGCTTCAAATGACTCCTTTATTCCAGTTTCTGTAGTACCAGAATCACAGCCCCTTGTACCTGAAAAGCCTGATAAGTACTATAAAGTTCCAGACAAAACCCTCTAAATTTCTTCCATTCTCAAATGCGTACTTAATGATAAGTGTAGTAGGGCAATGGACAGGTGTGGAAGAATGTTTATATTTCTGCTACTTCAGCTTTCCATGGTATTAATTAAAGAAACGTATTAGACTAAATACAGGTGGTTGTGCTGCGGTAGCGTTGTTGCCTCACAGTTAGACGTTGCCCGTTCGATTCTCAGTTAGAGCATCTTCTGTGTGGGGACATGCGTGAATGGGCGTTCCTTCATTGAAGGTTGTGCTTTAGGCCCGGCAAGCCAGTACGTAAAAATCTACTGCCAATCATTAGCGGATCGGAGTTCCGCTGTGGTGACCCCTAACCGGGAAAAGCCGAAAGACACAACAACAACAACAGGAAGACTAGGAACTGGACGTATTTTACCTTCTGATACAGGTAACAGTATTTTGGGCAGATTATATCCATAAAGAAAATTAACTAACAAAAGGTAGTATTGGTAAAAATACAAGGTAGAAAATATGAAGACAGTTGGTAAGGATAGAGATATAAAAAGGGAGAGAAGAAGTAATGAAAGTAAGACAAAATGTTTTTGTGGAAAATAAAATACATGACTGATAAAAAAGCAAAGAACAGAAGTGTATAAGAAAGATTTAGAATAAAATAGGTTAGAAAATGTCTTGAATAAGCTACGTGTACATGAAAGAATGAAAGGATAAAATGGTGTTTAAGTCACACAGAAGTGCCTCTTAAAACTTGAACAAAATATAAAATGTTAACAAAAAGGAATAGAAAATAGTATAAAAATAGTGAGGAAAACAGGGAATACATTTTCTTTAAATGTGCAATAATGAATTTCTGGGATAAAGCAGAGAAAAACATTACTGTAACAGGACTAAGGAGGAAATATGAATATTATAACATAGTCATTATAAAAATGAAAGAAAAAGGACTAAGGAAGTAACATGATCTAGTTTTTTAGTTTTCCTTTCTGGTCCTCCTCTGACGATTGAGCTTAAACTCAGGAACTCTACTAACCAGTTCATTCTTGCTGGATGAAAGCCTTATGGCCTATTCATTCCCTAAGGCACTGAATAAGTGTACCAGGAGAGGTACCATCATTCCAAGAAATATCAGGGCTTTTTGTTGTAGAGCTGAATCCTCATGCATCCTTGTTAGCATCCAAGATGTTGGCCTGCAGTGGACATTTGAGATGCACTTCATTCCTGCAAGTGATGTAATTAGTTTACCCTGACCCCATTTGTAGATAGTCTCTTCTATATGATCACCTGTTTTTTACCGGAGATTCAACTACAGAGTGCATCCACAGGTACATGCCCCTCCCATGAAGAGAGGCAAGCAGAATTAAATCTCGTTATTCCTGTCCTCTTCCCACCATCTCCAACAGGTACCAAGCCACTACTGGAACTCAGGTTACCTGGATTGTACCCACAGTCTTATCCCTCTACACCAGGAGAGCTGGTAACATAATGATTTAGTGGTGACATGTATGGATAAAATGGACAGGAAGATGGGAGGAATTTTTGTATAAAAAGAGAGACAGAAGTAGGATGTATAGCAATACAGAGATGCATATGCAAGTGGAGTTTATTAAATGAAATACAGAATAAATCACTAAATAGAAAAATTGAAATATTGAACAGAATACTGTTAGTGTAAATATTTTGTGATATTTTTTGCTGTAGCTATAAAATCAGGGTTTTTTGTTGCTGGGTGTTGAATTAAAATTGTTTTAAAGCTGAATGAGTCAGATATGTTTTTCTTTCATTTTTCGGTATTACTGGTGTGGTGCCCGGTGCATGCCAGGATAGAGAAAATTGATTTAAATATAGTATATATTTTTTCATTATTATTCTAGACTGTTGGTACCTTTGTAAACTATATTTGAACTCTGTTTTAATCTTCAAAATGTGTGTTCCCTGAGGCTTGAGAATGTGTGACCTTTTCTCTCCTTGTGTGTAAAACCAGAGAAATGTATGAAACTTGAATTTGAAGTGCAGAGTTTAACTTTCTGCAGTTTCTGAGGGAGGGCTTAATTGCTTGCATTTAATTAAAGCTCATAGGCATTTGGAGACAGGAAAACCAAGGTCATAAAATGCAGTTACAATGGACTTCAAAGAAGCATCTTGATAAAACTGGGAAAGGGAGCAATTGTTTCTGTCATGTGTATTTTAGGAGCTTAAAATAGTAAAGGTCCAACACTGTTTAAGCTAGAGACATTTAGATTTATTGATCTAGCTTACTGTGATTTTTTTTTTTTCTTTAAATACCCCCTTATAAACTGACTGTATGGACGGCACAGTGGTGCAGCAGTTTGCATTGTCACCTCACAAGAGGTTCTCCAGTTCAGTTCTTGGCTGGGGTGCCTTCTGTGTGGAGTCTGCATGTCCTCCCTGCATTCATGTGGGTTTCCTCCGGGTGCTCCAGTTTCCTCCCAAGTTACAAAGACATGCATCTGGAGAGTTTCGCCCCAGGCCTTCGCTGAAAATTGTCTCGTTCCAAGTCATACTTTCCCGGTAAACAAATGGTAAATAAATATATAACTTTTACTTTATTCTGATTTGTTTATGTATATGTCTCTAGCCATATGTACATTGGTGGCAGGACAACCATGCCAATAAGAAAGCTTTAGGGAATTGGAGAACTGTGCCAACCTTTCCTGTACTTCTCTGCGTTTGACAATAGTAATTTGTTTACAAAGCTGTTACTGTGGGTAAGGGGTGTACAGTAAGACACTCTGGTTCAGAGAGAGAGTGGTGAGAAAGTGGCTTGGAGTACAAGGTCAAAGATTCAGCTCTGTAAGTAATCAGTGTACAGTCTTAGTATAGCTCTTGGAAGCCCCATACCCAGGACAACAGTGAATGTTCCCTTTATGCCATTGGGGCCAGGTTACATTTGTTGAATTGGTATTGAATTAGATTTGTGTGTACTTTTAATTTTTTGTACTTTAAACTGTTGGATACCAAAGGTGTGACTGAAAAGAGCATCCCCCTGGTGGCCAGCAGACAAATGTGGGGCAGTGGAATGGCCATAGTCCCTGCCCCTCACATATCCAAGTGCCAGACTGATTGGCAATCATGGGAGTCACACCCTATATTTGCTAGAAAATCCACCACATATAGATGGCAGTGACAGACTGCCCTATAACATTTTGGTTGCATTAAGTAAGGGTATGGGACTTGAACTTATTCAGCGTTAGTCAACGTTATTACCAAAGGTGTGTGTACGTCCTCTCAGTCACAAAGTAAATATACAGAGGTTTGGTTTTTCACAGCAGCTGTTTTATTTTTAGTCCGTTTAGAAACAGGCAGAAAATGAATTCTTTCATAAACTGTAGTAAAATGTTAGTGTTCCAAAGATGAGATGATGACACCTTTGTGTGTATCTGGAATGTAGCTTGGCAGCAGTCTAGCAGAACCTGTGGGTGTACTAGAGGCAGACAAAGGATAATATGCTCCATCCCTGAACACCCTCAAATCCCAACTGAAATTACATAGGCTAGCAGTTGAAATAAGATGTATGGAACTCAATATCTGAGAGACTGTGGCTGATGGAGGCAGAAGAAAAGAAACACTGACAGCAGAAGTGAGAGATGATTTTGTTTTCCCAGAGACATGAGTCATGTTAGAGCAGGAAAGCCAAACCCTAGAAGCCATGGTCAGTACAAAATATTTTACTCAGTATAAGGAGGAATATGACTTAGATTGTTGTACGAGGGAATTTGAAATGTAATTAACACCAAGCTTGACCAGTGACAGCAGGTGAGATTTCTCACTCCTTTGCTCATGGGGAAAACAATGCATGCAATTTCTAAACATAGTGATGCTGAGTGTTTAAGTTAAAGAATGTTTACTTGTATGTTTTATGTTGACTCCAGAAATGTACAGAAAGAAAATTACATTGTGATTGAATATATTGCAGACATCAGCATTACTTTCACAGCTAGGTGAGTGGATTTAAGGTTACTACACTGGAAGTGTAAGCAGATGTTGGTCATGGAACACACTGTCAGTACTCTGCCTGAGGATTGGGTTGGCAGACAGAAGTGTAACGCTAAAAAGATGGAGAGGAAGGGGGTCCTCTATTTGCTAGCAGGCTGCCACTATGTAGGAGAGAGTACTTGGGACTGCACTAGAGTATTAAGGAACCTATGCTGGCAGCTTAAACCATATGACCAGGTAACACAAGAAAATGTGAAAGTCATATTTTTTGGTATATACCCAATGTTTTGGGGTTAAATGTTTCAGATGTGTCCAAAAGGGACATGTGCTATCTCACTGTTCACTGTAGAATGGTGAGGAGCAAAGTGCTCAGGAAGCAAAAAAGGTCTAATATTACAACAGTGGTGGTTTGTCAGTAGGTAACAGTTGCACCTAACTATCAGAAAAGTCTGTTCCCTCTATTACTGAAAGGGAAAGATGTCATTGCCAAGAGGGACACGATTTCAAACATAACTATAATCAAGTCTGAGTGGTCAGACTGAAACAGTACTTGCCTAGAAAATCCACTCCAGTTAGGGCCTTGAGAGAGATAAGCCTTTTTGGGAACCTTTGTTAGAATTTATCTGAGATGGAAGAGTGGCAAGGGAACATGCATGTAGTTGTGTTAGACAATATTTCTGCAGATGTCCAAATAGGGAACAACTTTAACAGTGCAGTACCTTGTGTGCATGTAGTTACATGCAGCCTGACTTGAAGACCAGTACTTGGAAAGGTAATAAGGGGAGAGCCAGCCTGGACCCACAGCTCCATCTGGGGCTGTGAAAATGCTACTTCAAAGGGGTGCTAGGCTGTAGCACTGAAAATGCAGGGAAGATGCACCGAGCTTCACTTGGAAGGTGGTACTTCAGGGAGAGAGATAGGTGGTAGTAGTTAGCTGGAGTTTGAGGCATCACTGACAGAAGGTACAAGATGTCAGGAAAGGGAGGTGGGGAGGGCTATCAGTGAGTTGTTGAGGCAGGTTCAGCTCATGGATTTGACTCTACAGCACCTGAATGAGGTAGCCAAGTGACTCCTGATATTCAAAGACAAAATGAGCGCATATACTGGGATAAAGGCATATTGTACAGAGAATGAACCCCTGAAGGAGGGCTAGAGGGAGAAGTAAAAAAGCACATTGAAAGTATCCAAGGCCTTGTGTCAGGCACTTCTAGTCATAGTCCTTGATATTCCTTTTGCAGGCCATATGGACGTAAATCAAAGTGAGAAATCTGGATTTTATTGCCCTGGAATTAGAAACTAAGCAACAGAGTACTGCAGGAGCTGTGAATAGTGTGAAAAGACTGGCAAGGCTAGAAACAAAGCTAGTGCTGCTTTGATGCATTTACCTGTTATTGAGGAGCTATTTCAGAGGTTGCCTACAGATATTGTGGGGCCCTCAAGTACTCCAGCTTCCATAAGTAAGATGTATGTCTGGGTAATGATGGATTATGCCAGTAGATACCCAGACGTGGTGGTAATGTGGGCCATTGAAGCAGAGAATGTGGCAAATGATTTGCTAAGTATTTTCAGCAGGGTAGGTATCAAAAGAGGAATACTGATGGATAGCAGTGCCAACTTTCTTCCAAATCTGCTGGAGTGTTTGTGGAAGTGTTATGGAGATAAAGCATTTAAAAACTACCCCATACAATCCACAGACAAATAATCTTTTGGAGAGGTTGAACTTCACACCGAAGACCTTGTTGAGCTTGTTTGCAAACCAGTTTAAAGGGGAGTGGGACAAGTACCTAAAGATGCCCCAGGAGTCTCCATTTTTTCTCCAGGTTTCCCCAGAGGGAGAGGAACACCCTAGTCTATGTTTGAGCCACAGACTTCACAGCAATGAGGAATCTTATGCAACAGTGGAGAATTAGCAGCTGGGCATAGTTTGGGCTCTTGAAAAGCTACAAGCTGCCACTGTGGCAGAAAGTTCACTGTGGTTACAGATCACAACTCTATAAAGTAGCTAGATAGGGCAAGTGGGCAGAATGGAAAGCGTTTTAGATGGAGTTTAGCTTTGCAGTCCTATAATATTACTAGCCAGCATAGAAGTGCTAGTAATGCCAACACAGATGGACTTCTAGAAAACGTATAGGTATTGCACCAAAAACTGCACCTTCTTCTCAAGCTTCCTTTCTTGAGGAATGTCTGAGGAGACTTACTTGCGGTTCTTAAGGGGATTGAATTTAAGTGCTGAGAAAGCCAGATTAGATAAAAATGACTTAAAATATGATATATTTTTTATTGTAGACTTTTGGCACCTTTGTAAACTACATTTGAGCTCAGTTTTAATCTGCAAAAACATGTCTGTCTTTTGGTTTGAGAATGTGAGTCATTTTCTGTCATAGAGTGTTAAACACAGAGAATGTATGAACTTTGTAATTGAAGTACAATGTGTAACTTTCTACAGTTTCTCAGGAAGGGCTTAATTCCTTACATTTAATTAACTCACATAAGTGTTTGGAGACATGAAAACCAAGGGTCATACAAATGCAGTTACAATGGACTTCAGTGAAGCATCTTGCTAAAACTGGAAAGGATGTAGTTATTAGTAATAGATGTTTACTGTAGTTAGTGGTTATTAATTTGTAAATGTGGAAGACCTAGTTTGCCTATTTCTGTGTGTGGGAAAGAAACTAATGTTATCTGATGCAATGCAATTACACCTGTTTTTCTTTGGAAAGGAAGTTATGCAATCTAGGGACTTCTGTTTGTCTGGGAACAGAATGATTAGCTGAGATGTAAGTATTTAGGACTGAAAAACGGGGAACTGTGTTAGTCTTTCTGAAGTTATCACTTCCATGTAAGTGCTGTCTACAGCTTCTCAAATTTGTATTTTAGGAACCTAAGATAGAAAGGGTCACTTACTCTTTGAGCCAGATCTTCTTTAAAAATTCTTGTCTGTGTAACTGTTATTTTTCTTTCTCTAATCAAGGTTTTGATATGTGCATGCTTACTTTGTATCATCAATGTTTTCTTTATTGTTTAAGTAAAGTTATATTTATTCATTTTGAGCTCTTATTTCTTTTCTTTATTTGTATATATGTATTATTGTTACCTAAGAAGAGGGTTATCATTACTTAGCACTTTAGTTGGTAAAACCATAGTTTCTGTCACCAGTTAGCTAGATCGTCTCACTCTATTACCAGTGAAACATGGATGCTTATAATTTGCATTTGGTTGAATGATGCATTGCTAAGTCGCTTTTACATCTCTCTAACTCTGTATAGAGTGGTGGCAGTTCTGCCTCATCAGGAAGAAAGCTGCAAAATTGGAGAACTCTGCCCACCTTCCCTGGGAATTGTGCATGTGTTTGTGTTTGCAAAGTAATTTTGTTTGCAAGGCAGTTACTATGTTTAAGAAGCACTGGAAGTCATTATGGTTCACAGAAAGACTAGTGTGAAATTGGCCTGGTGTGCTAGATTAAAGACTCTGCTCTGTAAGTGATCCGCATATAGTTATCTTGTGGTTGTGGATGTTGGAAGCCCATTTCCAAGACAGCAGTGCATAACCCCTTTATGCTGTCAGGGTCAGATTGTGTTTGATGAATTGATTATTGAATCAGATTTGTTTGTACTTTTCATTTTTTTTCTTCATCCTGTTTCATACCAGTTGTGTGATTTAAAAGATCATCCCCCTGGTGGCAAGCAGACCTATCTGGGGAAAAGGAGCAGATTCATTGACTGTAGCACCTGTCCCTCACCTACCTAGGTGTCACACTGGGTGACAGTGGTGAGATTCAACAAATTGCTCAGTTCCCCCCATTCACATATTTTGGAGGGGGGTTCAGTGACAGGCCATCCTGTAATATTGGTGGGAAGTGGTATGATTCGTACCCCATCAGTGCCAGCCCATCCCATTTGGGTGTAGCAGATATTCAGATAAAGTGCAACTCCTTAACTTAGAAAAAGAAGGATGGTTTATTGGTCAAGAGCTTGATGAAATTAGCTTAACTATCTGTTTTTCCAGGCTGATGGATTGGAGAATTTGTTGTATGAGAGAGAATAAGAAAATAAATTGATATGACTAGAGCAACCAGGGGGCAGAATATACAGTCTAATGCATTGAATATGTCTATGGAGTATGGGCAGTAGCTGTGATAATATGTGAGAATATGAGTGGAGGAGTGTGGAAGAGTCATAGCAAAAGCAGGCAGAAAGATAGAGTGTCCAGAAGAGTTCTGATAGATACAAAAAAATTGGAGATTGTGGAAGCATTTTAAGGCAAACATTTGCAATCTAGTTACAAGAACACAGTCATTGGGCCAGTTAGCTCATGTTAGGAATGTTTCAAGACACTGCTATTTGGACCAGATTTCCCCACCATAACACAGATATTTCCTGTGCAAAAATAGGTTCCATTAATTTTTATTGAGTCTGTTTTTGTTGAATGTAAGATTTACGCATTGTATAATGCTGCTTTATTAGTTTGTGAAGTTTTATGGTTAGAGTCAGAGTTCTAGGAGGTCAGTGTAGTTTAAAAGGATTGAGTTGTGGGAGGATTATGTAATCTTAGAGGCTTGGACTTGCTGAAAGTAGGCAATTGCCATATTACTTTGTTCAGTGGGCTTCTGGAGTTTTCAGTGGTTTGGGTATATCAGTTGCCTTTTCATCAAAGTACAGTAGTTTCAAATTAGTGAATGCCTTGGAGAAAATTGTGGAACCCTGTGAAATAACTCATTACAAAAGTCAGGCCTTTGATGTAGGGAAGTAGTACTGCTGAGAATGGAGACTTTGAATCAAAAAACATGATTAGAAACTTGCTTACTTGTTTTTATGGTTTGGAAGGATTTTATTCCACATAAAATAAATAATGATAAAAGATATATCTTTTGCTACAGTGTATTAAAACAGCATAATGTGTTGGGAGAAATGGAAACATAGACTCTTGCAGCTAGGTTAAGGAAAGGGAGGGGAGAGAAGCTGATGTAATTTTACATGTGAAAAACAGCAAAATATTTCACAAAGAAATAAACATTATGTATATAGCTGTGGATGGATGTGTTGTAAGTTATGCTGGCCAACCTGAAAATGGCCAAATTTATAAGTGTTTAAATGGCAGCTATCCATTTAAAAGGCATGAAAAATATGGGGATTTGGCAGGTCAAAAATTACTGCATTTATTTCCAGATTTTAAGTAAAGAGGGAACAGGAACTAACACAGACTACAGGTAATCTACAACTTTCATATTGGGGCCTGTATTCATAGTCAAGTTGCACAATACACAGAATGCAGTGGTGTGGGAAACTGCCACTTCCATGCATGTGGTGATTTATAGCACTGACTGCGAGGAAAACAGTGTGAGAATGTGTGTATGCAAATGACCATAATGAGTTGCAAGTGAAGATGTGTAGTCTAATGAGTTTATAATGAGATACAAATGAGTGCCATGAAAACAATCACAATTCATAGAGATAATAGAAGTGCATCAAGTTGGAAGTCATTATAAGGGCAACACCCATATGAGATTTTGTGGAGTTGCAAAAGGCAAATAATGCTAGGATCTAGTCAGCTGTACAGAAGGGGTCTATATTAGAACATCGAAGTTTCACAACTTCAAATGTTCTAATATCGACCCCTATTCAGCGAACGCTGAAAATAGTGAAGCTATGGAACACCGAATTTCTTCCTAGGGAAGGAATTCGGTTGGCTGTTCCTGTGGCTTCACTATGTTCAGCACTGTGGTGGAAAGTTACAGGTCGGGATCAGGTAAGTGTGTGATTGTGTGGACGTGAGGGTTAGGGGACGGGGTAGGTGAGTTAGGGTGTGGGTCAGGTAAGTGTGCGATTGTGTGGACGTGAGGGTTAGGGCAGGGTAGGTGAGTTAGGGTTAGGGTGCAGGTGAGTTGAGTGTGCGATAGTGACGGATCTTAGGGTTAGGGTTTGGGTTAAGGTAAGTGGATAGCTAGTGGTGTGTGTGTGTACAGTTTAGTTCAGGGTTAGATGTAGGATTTTAGGTGTATGTGTGTGGATTTCTGTTTGTTTGGTGTGTTTGTGTTGTGTGCATGTGTGTCGGAACAGCAAATTGTTTCCCTGGGAAAAAAAATCGCTGTTCTGCATGTTCAGTATTGTCAGCGTTCTCTGAATAGGGGTCAATATTAGAACATTCAACGTTTTAAAAAGTTGATGTTCTAATATAGACCCATACAGAAGCCTTCACAATGGCTTAGGAAAGGAAGAGGCATTCATGTTTGTAGTGATCGGAGTAATCAGAGTTTCTGCTTCCACATCTTTTTAGTTCCAAGGGCATTGAATGTATGTTTAGATCTCACCAGCCTACACTAATGAATTTCAGAACTGAACTTCTGAATGGTCTATCTTCAGTTCATATTACTATATCTTGCCAAAGAGGGCTATATGTATTTTTGGGCTTTTACTATCATAGCTACACATAAGAATCAAAGGACTGAATTTCTGGACTTAACGATTAAGACTCCATTGTCTGGAAACCTTGCTCTCATCGTCTTTAAAGCTGAGTATGATTTCAGATTGAATCTGAGCATTTTAAAGTTTTCAGTTATGATCTGCTATTCCTTCTTCAGGTTTTCCTGTCAAAACAACAGATTTTATGATCTTTCAAAATCTGATCCATTTTCAAGAAATGTAGTCCTTGAAATCAGAGGTGTCTCCAAAGAATCTCCTTCAAATCTAGAATTCATACAGACACAGTATGCTTACCAAGGAATCAATCGAAGTAGATGCTTTTATATTTGATATGTCTGGCTCCCTCTTCATTCCTTTGGTCTTCAAATTTTCTGTACTATGCTGGGTGACTTTACTAAAGAATGTACTTGGAAATATATGTGGCAGGACTAATTGGCAAAGTCTTGGTATGAAAAACTCTAGCTGAAACAGAAAAATAACCACATTAACATAGAGCAGTTGAATGTTATCATTTACTTTTTAATCTACCTAAACATCAGCAAAACAAACTTTGTTTAGCAGTTGTGATCATTAAATTGTTTATACTCTCTTTTTGAACCAAGCACCACCATATTGTTTCTAAATAAGTGAATGTTAACACTTTATTTTTGATTCCATATGTTTTAATGCACAGCTAAATCTCAAATTATTGTAAGTGGATCACTGGGACAAGCAGAACTTTAAAAAAAATTAGGGAAGGGTTGTATCAATTTTTCCCACATGATTTGTTGTTCTTACCCCATGTTATACATTTAGATTTAGTTTTAATCCAGTTTGTAAATTTTACTAAGCTCATGAAAGAAAAGAAAAAAAAACGTAAGCAGGATGTGTCATAAAACGTTTTTACACTTCTGAATAGAAACCTGTCATTGGATTTTCAGGACTATTACTTTTAGATTGACCTCAGCACCCAAGATCTTTAAGCAACTATGGCCATGGCAGAATCATTCCTTAAAAGTGAAGTTATAAAAGCCTTTTGTTATTTGAGTATCTAACTTCTCATGGTAACTGACAGCAACACACTGCTTCTGGCCACTTATTACATTCAAAATATTTTTGTCCACTTCCCCATCACAGTGTGTTAAGAAAAGCCACAGTCTCATCAACTGTCAATATTTAACCTTTATAGGTTATTGTTTGGATAGTGAGTGTTGTCAGATCTTCTGAGCATTGTCAAGAACATGTAGAGCTATCCAGTCTGGTCACTGGCAGTTTGTGAATCTAGTTAGTGCCAGATATTTCTACTGGATTGCCAGTTATTCTTCCCCTTAATCTCAAATGCACTACTGCATAAGATTTCAAAAACAGTATCCTTAGGTAAAATGGTCAAAGAACCACAATGATCTTGAATTATAAATGTAGCTGGCATATCCATGCTGAAAATCTGTGTGTGAAATTATGGATGTGCCTTCAGACTGAATCTGTTCACCCAGATAATACCCCTGATAGTGTTAACATCCAGCACATCCAACTTGGGATGGGACATGCATTATTCTTTACATATAATTAAGAAGAGTAGTTTTCACCAGGCTCTGTTTTTTATATCAGGATTTTGAATAGGAGAGTTGCTTGGCGAAGGCTGGAAAAACTTCTTCAAATTCTTCTGAAGGGTTTGTTATCCTTCATTCAGATGACATGTTAGGGATATGGTATATCAGTAAATGGGAGTAGAAGGTTTTGTGCTCTTTGAAAGGCAGGAAGACTGTAATGCATATGGGAATGTGTTGTTGTCCTTAACATTTGCTATTAATTGTTTGTTTCCTAAGATTCAGAACAACTTGAGTGGCAGTTTAAGCAAGGTTAACTTTTCTTTGCTTAAGTGGTCCATTCTTTAGAACATTTTTGGAGATTTGAAGAATCAAATCTATTTTCCCCTGTCTCCAGTACCAGGTGCAATACCTTCTTTTCTATCCTCACAAATCCCGTGGATTTGACATGGAGCACATTGTTGACCTTTACCACTACTTTTTATATATGCCTTCCTTCCTCTTCCCATGATTCAGTGCTTCACTCTGAGAGTATCGGGAAAAGTCCAGTTAGTCCTGTTTGCTGCCTGCTGGCCAGTGCATTGTTTGCTATAGGTCTTCTAGATCTACTTCAGGCTTCAGTTCACCACCCACCTTGGAAAGTCTGTCTTCAGCAGGATGTCATGTATTACCCCTTAGGAACATTTCACTTGAGTTTGATCTTACAGCTTTTTCAAATGTATGAAAGATAGCTAGGGTCGGTCAGCTTTCAGACTATTAGAGAACTTCATAAGAGACACATTATTCATGTGACCTTTTATGAACAACTCTGTTCATCCCTGGGGTATTAATTTAATTCTCTTTGAATCAATTTATTAATAAATACAGATTTCCTTTAATGGAAAATATTGGTAATGTTAACTTCTGCTGCAGTGTAATGGCCTAAGTGCTCTACTTGGTTTTCTGTAAGAGTGTTTTCTTCATTGTCCTGCAGTCCTAAAATTGTGCTTGAAGTTCCTGAGAGTCCAAACTTTGTCTGACCAGAAAGGATTCATGCATGGGAGCAAGTTTTATATACCATGGACATTTACAAGCAGTTATATTTCTCAATCCAAAATTCTGTTTAAATATTGTCAACTTTTTTTGGCAGATTTTGAAGATGAAAAGTTAAGGTTGCCAAGCAATTTATCTGCTGCATCTGGAGTACTTTGCACAGACCTAGAGATTATATTGAGAAAGTGAAGCTAGATAGGTTGAAAGCACATAGCTCAAAATTACAAAAGGAAGGAGCTGATATATGAAGAAACACTTAGAAAGTCAGGCGGATGAACAACAGAAGATACAAAAGGGGGATATTATTAAGGTCAGGGAAAAGAGAAAGGGACATGGGTGGCATTAGAAGGGAGATGGTTCAATTTCAACTTCAGAAAGTACTTCAGAGAATGAGTGGTAGAGCCTTAACTGTTATGATTTATGGAGTGATTAAGTATAAGAGATTCACCACTGTCTGGGAAAGAGCAAGGAAAGACTGAAATAAGGATGTGACTACAACAGATGTGTGAGGCTAGCTGCAACATTAAAGAAAGCTCAATAGTTCATATCTTTCTCACTCACTATACATTTGCATACCAGTCATTGTATTTCCTTTTATTACTTGTTTCTGCTGCAACCTGTATTATGTATTTACTTATTTACTTCTACTTTGTTTCTCTGCAAGTGATATAACATTTTGTAGTGTATGCTGAAGGGACATTTTTCTAGGATTATCTGTAATTCTACAGCCTTCTGCATTACAGCTTCCAGTGATGTCCATTTAGCAATTACAAGGTTGTTTGTTCAAATACCATAACAAGTTGGATGCCACTTCCAGGTTAGATAGAGCAGTACTAACTGAGACTGGTAGTTTAATTAGCTACTTCTGCCATTTTTTTCATCCATAAGTGTCTTCTCTTTGTTTGCTGCTGAGTCCTGAAACTAAATTTCTGCTATAAGAACATTTCAAAGTAAGATGTTAAAATTTTGTGACATTTTCATCTTAAAATTGACTTTTAGTGATATGATTTTGTGCTAAGCTATATCTTTTCCTCCTGTCCTCTTTATTTTTTAACTCTCATTTCTTGAGCCTTTCATTTCAAGGTTGGTACATCTGTCTGCCATAATGTTTAGTCAGAGACAGTAAGGTGAATCCATGGATGTCTTGAGGGTGATCTTGGCATGGGTTTCCCAGTGGTGAAACACTGTACTGAAGATGGAAGCACTACATGTTTGTAGTGATGGTAATGCCACTGTAATTTCAAAGATATCCATGTATTACTGTCCTTTATATCCCTTCTGGTGACAATACAGTTATACTGGAAGATATCCTACATTGGATATTTTTTATTTTATTATTTTATTTATTATTTTACATTTGTTGACCGGGCTAGTCTATCTGGATACATGTCCATTTTCAGTAGAGGCCCAGGGAGAAAAAGCTCCACAAAAAGACATTAGATACAACACTTCTTATACAAAAGGAAAAATTTACAAATGGACAGTAGTATATAATTAATTCATAAACAAAATAAAAAAATTCAAATAGGTGCCTTTTTTTTTCTCAGTGAAATTGATAATTAGAGAATAGAAAAACAAAAGTACCGTAGAAAGCTAGTAAAGATTAGAGAGTCTAGGAAAAGGTAGCAGAGAAAAAAAAGTTTAATCAGGGTTAGTACAAGGGCAGAGGCATAGGGAATTAAGCAAAGTTTTTAGATGCTTCTTGAAAGTAGGTAAAAAGGTAATTGCAGTAAGTTCACTTGGAAGCTTCCATATCCATAACATTTCCATAAGAAAAAAATACTACTAGGTGATGTGAATGTCAGTTGGTTGGACATAAACTCTTAACTCCTCTACATCTAGCATGAACATATATGGTTTCACACAAGTAATTAATAGCTACACATGTTATAGCAAGACATCAAATTCCCTATTAAACTGGATCCTAGCATCAAACCCTAATAAATACACAACCACAGATACAATGTCAGATTCTCTCACTGATCATCTCCCAATTTGTATGACCATACACCTCAAACATCTAGTTAAACAGCATATTTATAAAACAACAAGCAACCTTTCCAAGTTTAACCCAGAAATTTTCATTACTACACTATCATCTATTAACTGGAACTTCCTAAAAATTTCCCCCCTTAGACGATGCTATAAATGAATTCAGTGCATCTTTAACAGGTGTCCTATATAGCCTTGCACCTCCTAGAAGGAAGAGACTAAAAACAAATAAAGCGGTTTGGCAGTCCAAAAAGAGTAAAATGATAATGCAGGGTAGAGAAGGAGCATGGAAAGAATGGCAAAAATGTAAAACACTTCAATATTTGGAAAACTTTAGAATGCTTTGCAATCACACTAAAAAGTAAATAAATGAAGACAAAAAATTGTACCATAATAACTTACAGAATAATACTAAACACAACCCTAAAAAATTTTGGACATCCAATAAAGAAATATTACATCCCAGCCAAAAATTCAACACAAACCCCTCTCCCAACAATTCACCACTCGAAACTACAATATAGTTCTATAGATAGTATGGCATCTCTAACCAAGGATTCCCCAGCATATAATCCCGACCCTGCTCAGCAGCCACATATCACCACATCTGCTTTCACCTTCAAACCTGTGCCCACATCTTATATAAAACTACTCTCAAACAGACTTAAACCATGCTTTCTTCAGTTGATGACCTTCCAAGCAAATACCTAAAATAGCAGCCAATAGCATTGCCTATCCTATTTCAGTCCTTATAAATAGGTCAGTCCAGGAATCCCACTTTCCCTCTCTCTGGAAAAAGCCACACATTATCCCTCTACACAAAGAGGAAGTTCAACAGAGAATAACTTTTGACCTATAGCAATTTTATCTCCCCTTACCAAAATACTTGATATAGATAATGACAATAAAGCTAGACATAAAGGCAAACTAGTCTCCTCCTTATTTCTAGACTTGTCTAAAGCCTTTGATACCATTTGTCACAGCAAACTTCTACTTCAAATGTCCTCACTAAGTCTCTCAGCCTGCCCTTCTGTGGTTCAAAAGCTACCTGTCCAATAGGTATCAGTCAGTAAAATGGCACTCCATGCTCTCTCCTTACCTTCCAGTCACCACTGGTGTACCACAAGGCTCTATCCTTGGTCCCCTCCTCTTTAACATTTTCACCAGCACCCTCTGTACATCCAAACAACAGGCCACCCTAATGCAATATGCAGATGATTCCTTTCTCATTTGCACATCTGGCAACATGTTATACCTCCAAAAAATTACTCAGGAAGCTTTAACAGCCACAGAACATGGTTTTGTAACTCGCAACTCATGCTCAACCCCCCCCCCCCCGAAAAAACTACTACTTTTTTCCCCAAATCCCTCTCATAAAAAACAAAATTTAAAGTCCTGTCTATTGATAATGCAACCTTTGAAGTCACTTCTTATAGCAAATTATTAGGGGTGATAATGGATGATAAGCTTGCATTTGACCTGCATATACAAAATTAGATAAGAAAAACTCATGCAAAACTAAGGATGTTTTACAGAGCCAAAGACGTTCTCACCAGTGCAACTAAAGCTTCACTTGCCACTACTTATCTCCTGCCCATACTTCTTTATGGTTATCCTTACAAAACCTCCAGGCTTTGCAAAAATTAAAACTTGAACAATGCTATAGCAAAGTAGCTAAATTTGTAGCAAATACTTCTTTCAGAACCCACCCCTGTATAGCACTAAAAAGCCTAAATTGGTTAGAACTGCTTCTTCAACTAACATATAAACAGCTTCTTACCACCTATAAAATTATCCAGCACCCATCTACCTATCCAGAGCTAAAAAACATTCCACACAACTATGTTCCCAGTCGGTCATTGTGATCCAGTGACCAAAAACTCCTATCTGTCTACAAACCTATCAAATCTCTTGGGCATTGTCTGTAGTCATACAAGGTTCCTGAGGCCTGGAACTCCTTACCTGGATCCGTCTGGCCAATACCCTCTCTCCCATCTTTTGAAACCACTCTAAAAGACTTCCTAGCTAAAATCTGGCTCTGTTCTTGCTCACAGCCAAGAAAAACTATATCCCTAAATGTGAGCAAGTACTTTTTCATTCCTTATATCTTCTTATTCTCTCCTCTTCACTTACTTCCTTACTTCTGTCAAATTCTATTCCATGACTTTTTCTCTAAATATGCCATAAGCTTGTTTTCCCATCAATTCATATTGCAATTCCTGTTTCTTTTAGACTAACTTACCTTTAATTTCTCTTCAAACTGTCTAAAGTTTCTATAAATATTAAACTATTGTCATATAACTTGTATCGGTTCTTAACCAATGTTTTTATATAATCGGTAATTTGTTATACAGGCAATCCCCGTGTTACGAACATCCAACATGAGGACAACCCATAGATAGATACGAATGGGTTGCCGCAATGTCAGAAATAACATTGAAATAAGTAAAAATCATTATTAAAGTTTCAAAAATGTTTCTGTACCTTAAAATAAAGAGTTATGCTGTATGTACTTTCCATCTCCCTGTTTTCCCTTTCGTGAAGCTGTTCGCATGTCTTGTTAGAGCAGTTGCTTCCTCCTTCCTAGAAAACAAGAGATCTGATTGGTTAAGATTTCGCTGTGCTGGCAATCTGATTGGTCAAGACTGCTGCCTTGTACAGAACACAGTATTGAAGCAGTTACTGTACTGTACAGTATAATGGGCAAATTATATTGTGGCTCACTGGGGTCTAGGTGACAGAAGCAGGTCTGGCAGAGGTCTGAGAGTTCAGGAAAGGTTGAAAACATTCGTGGGTGATGCCTGTAGTACAGAAATGTGAAGTGAAGCTTACAAAGAGGTAAATTTGACATATTTTTTGGAACATTCTACTGTAATGTACTGTATTGCATTTTATGTACTGTTATTTGTATAAAGAAAGGAAATGTGTGGAAAATACTGCTCTGAATCAGCTGAATTGAAATGTTAGTTAGATGTAGACAGTGGTAGAATTGACCAATCAGACCTGAGAAGTGTCTGGCTGCAGACTCCAGTACTGTACTGTGTGTGTATCCTGTGGAGCTCCAGATTTATAGCCTACTGTACTTCTGCCAGACACTTTTGTGAACTTCCACTTTGGTGACATTGCGACCCATGCCTCCAAAACATAAATCCGATGCACGTGCTGGTGATGTGCCAAAGAAAAGGAAAGCAATCACCCTGGAAAATGAAGTGGACATAATAAAGAGATCCGGGAGAGGTGAAGCACCATCTGTCATTGGAAAGGCAAAAGGCTATAGCCGGTCAACGATCGGAACAATTTTAAAAGACAAAGCAAGACTAATGAATCATGTGAAAGGCCATGCCCCAATGAAAGCTACAATTATTGCAAAGCAACGCAGTGGTTTATGTCTTGAGGTGGAAAGGCTATTGCTAATTTGGATCGAAGACCAAAAGCAGGGGAATATCCCCATTAGCCTTTCATTAGTACAAGAAAAGGCTCAAAGCCTTTTCAATGATTAAAAGCTGCTCGAGCAGCAAATGTAGGTGGGTATGACTAACATTTTTTTGTGAGTAGGGGCAATCCATCACTTTAAAATGAGGGCTAATTACATAACCTTAAAGTACAAGGTGAAGAGGTGAGTGCCGATGTAAGTGCTGAGGGATTTCCCTAAAATGTTGGAAAAAATTATTGAAGAGGGTGGTTATTTGCCAGAGCAAATATTTAGTGTAAATGAGACTGGCTTATTTTGCAAGAAAATGCCTGAAAAAACCTACATTTCAAAAGAGGAAAAAAGTGCAGCAGGGAATAAGGCAGCAAAAGATAAGCTAATGTTATTATTTGGGGTAACACTTCTGGTGATTTTAAGTTGAAGCCCTTGCTTGTGTATTGCTCCTTAAATCTGAGGGCACTACAGCATGTCATTAAGGAATCTTTTCCTGTTATCTAGAAGGCAAATGCAAAGGCTTGGTTTACAACTGCTATCTCTGAAGATTAGTTGTTGAACCATTTTGTTCCTGCTGTTCAAAGGTATTGCTTGACCAAAAACTTTCCTTTCAAAATTCTCCTCCTACTTGAAACTGCACCTGGGCATCCAAACAGTTTAGATGACTTGCACTCCAATGTAAAGGTCGTACTTTTATGCCCCAACACCACATCACTACTTCAGCCAATGGATCAGGGAGTAATAGCCTCATTTAAGGCCTATTATCTATGGCAGACTTTCTCACAAGCAGTCATGGCTACCCAAGGTAATGTGATGACCTTAAGGGAGTTCTGGAAAAATTATAACATTTATGATGCCATCAAAAATATTGCCAATTCTTGGGATGAAGTAAAGCAGTCAAATATGAAAGGAATGTGGAACAAATTATGCCCACAATATGCGCCTGCTTTACAGGCTTCTACAGATGATGACAGCGATGAAGCCAGGCAAGTTGTGGTTGATATTAGTAATCAACTGCAGTTAGACATCTCTGACATAGACGTCATAGAGTTGACTCCCATAGCAAAGAACTGACGAATGAAGACCTTATGGAAATGGAGCAGCAGACGATAGTATTTGAGGAAGAAAACAGGGACTTAGAAACTCCAAAATCAAAATAGTTTTCAGCAAAAAGAGTTAGTTGAAGCCTTTCATCTCATTGAAGCAGGAATGGCAAAGCTAGAGGAGCAAGATCTTAATACAGAGAGGTTCACCCAAGTTTGCAGAACAGTTAATGAGGGCCTCAGCTGCTGTAAGACCATTTATGATACGAAAAAGAAAAGCTCTGTACAAACCTCCCTTGATGCCTTCTTCAAGAAACTGACTTCAGTAGTAAACACCATCTGTCTGGCAGCAGAAGCAAACCCTGACTCTGCATCACCCGGCCCATTTTCTCCAACAAGTCCATCATTTTCTGTATCATCCAATTAATAAAGTTATCGTAATGTTACAGTAACTCACAAATAAGTATTAACCTTTACAGTAATTGTTATCCTTTCTTTTTTTCCATTTGAAATGTTTAAAGAACGGTTTATTTAATGTTTTTTACAGTACTGTACTATGTGAACATAGTTACTGTAGTAGTGTTACACTGTACTTACAGTATTATTGTTATTATTGCAGTATACAGTAATATGTTTAAGATTTTTTACTTGAAAGTGTTTCTAAAGTGTTTTTTGTGCAAAGAAAAGTAAAATAAATACTAGATAGAGGCAAACATTTGACTAAATGACGTAATAAGAACCATATGTATGTGTTTTGACTTGCATACTAATTTGACTTAAGGACAGACTAAAAAAACAGATCTCGTCCTTAAGACGGGGACTACCTGTAATTATTTAAACTGCAGATGTTTTTGTTTTATTTTTTCAAGATTGTAAAATTATTGTTATTAAAATGTTTTGTAATAATCTGGAGCCTTTCATCCCCTCTGCTGAAAATGGTCCTCTAACCAGTTAGACTTTCCTGGTAATCAAACAGGAATAAATAAGTAATCAGGTTGTTAATATGTCCTAGTACCTGTCATCAAAGAGTCCTAGAAATTAGTTTTTATTGCAAGGGTATAATCCTGAAAATCTAGTATTGCAGGGAATAATCACATAGCTGTGAGTTATCCTTGTACCAGGAAGCAGCAGAAGTATGATATTTTGGCTTTAGAACAAATCTTATCTTGACTTGCGGTGATATATGTAAACAGCTGTATGCAATAGTAAAGCAGATTACTTCATTAGAATAGAAGTGTTTTTTACTCTGATGCCTGATGTTGGTAATGTTCTTTATCATAAGATGAGCAAGGTTAACAAGTCCTCCTTTTGTAAGTGGCAAGTCTTCTGCTTGGGCTTCCAAACAGACATTGTTCTAATTTTGGCACCCTGTGCTTCCATATTGAGTCAATTGCAATTGTCTTTGATGTTTCCCCATTGGCTGCAGTGTGCTTGGCCATCAGTTTTTCCCATAGAGTCCCTTATCACCCTTACTTTCATTGCTCCTAATGGAGGGCAGAATTAAGGCTTAGCTCTTTCTGCTTGCACAGGCTCCTTGAGGGTGCTGTTTCTTCATACTCTTAAAGAAAAACTCATTATCAGAGGAGTTCATACTCGGTAGGATAGCCTGTCTGCCAGTGGTCCCATACTTCTGCTGGTATTAGAATTCATCCCTGGGTTAAGCTCCTTCTCTGCTAACTTAATTTCTTCAAAAAGATCCCAGAGCTTCAAGCCCATAGATGTTAGGAGTACCTTCTGTCAGTTTCTGGAAATGGACTTCTCACCTAGTCCTGCTTCTGCTTAGAAGTTGGCTTTAATTATATCATTGATCTAGTTAATTGTTCTTTGTTTCTTTGTGAGGGTCAGAAACCAGAGAAGGCAAAAAAAAATGTTCAGTCCCTTGGGAGTGCATGACTGGCTCATCTGTTACCTGAAGCCATTGTCTATGTTTAGTTGGTCCATCTCCTTTGCTTCAGGGTGCAGAATGCTGTCACTTGACATGTCAATTCTTTATAGTGAAGGGGTAATGCGAATACTTCACTGTATAAACACTCGTTATAGTGTCAGGACTTCACTAGATTTAAATTTGGGATCTTAGAACAAGTTCCATTAAATGCCCAAGGTGGATGCTCCAGTTGGAGTTGAGAACTTTTTGGATAATAAAATTAAACTTTGACACACCACCAAGTATTAATGAGAACATTCCTTTGGCTCCAGTGTTAAAAAGAGAGCTCTGGATGTAATATAGTACTTTTCTTAAAGCTTCAACATTTTATATTTTTAATGTAAATGTTATAAGTTGTCAGTTTTTGGTGCGGTGTGGATCACTTTAATTATAGAATTTTTAATTTGCAAATTGTCTAATTAATTAACTAGAATGTAAATGACACCTATTATATAAGAGGTGCTCATGGGAATAACTTAGTTCTGAAGAAGTCTCTGTTTTGGTGAGGGAGACAAAAGTGCTTGACTGTTTTTGTGTTTGGAATAAAGTTTGTTCACAAAACTTTTGGTCCTGTTATTCCTGTGGAGGTATGGTGCTTATGGTGTGGACCCAGTGAATTGCTTTTCTAAGGTGGTTTTGGTCAAATATACTGTCAATTTCATCTGCGTGGTTCCATTTTACAAGATGTTTTATAGTGGATTGACAAGTACATTTGCTTTGCCACTGAGCGACTGTACCTTCTGGTTTTTGTTGTGATCAAAATTTGATGTCCTCAGGATTATCTGTCTCTGTTGTTTGTTTTAGAATATCTTATTGTAGGCAGTGGTATCATGATGATTACTGACTCAAAAGCTGCTCTAAGATTCAAGTCTTATCTGGCCAGACTGTTCCTCAGGTTTCACTTTTTTGAACTGTCTCTTGTGTGGTCCTCAGGCTTCTTCCACTCTGGTGGCTTACCCTGTAGGATTTAACCCAACTACAGGACTCCTGAATAAGGTACCTTGATGTTATGTGCAACAGATACTTTCTTACAGTATCACTTGATGTATGAGATGACGCTTCTTAATGATGAGGAGTGCCTCCCACCACCCCTCCTGGGGAATGTTGCTCCTCCAACATTGGCTGTTAGAGGTCCCTGTATATTTGGCTAAGTATACACTAATGTGTCCCTTGTTGGTAGTGGTGATGCCGAGTCTTCGCTGTTGTTTCTTAATTTACAAGAGGGTGCTTGCTAGTTATTGGGGTTGAACTGCTGAGCTGCAGAGATGAACATCCTTATGCAGTTGTGTTATATCATGGGCCACATTGTCAAAGGTCAGTGTCCACCTCTGAGAGTGCAAACTTCTCAAAAAGATGCCAGATTTTTATTGGTGAAAAGAATAGAACTAGTTGTAGCATCAATTAGGGAGACTCTGCTCACAGAGCAACTAATATGACAAGGATGTGCATATTATTTTCAGTATACAATCTCAGTGCGAGTTTTGTCCATTTTAATTGAGCCAGAGTTTTTTGTCATTTGTAAATTTAAATGCTGAAGATCCATCAGCTGCCTTACTAAGCATTTGGAACTGAACTATTATTTGAATTTATTATGATTACTGCTGCTTTCATCATGTCACTGTTTTATGAAATAGTAATTGCCTAATCGTTGTTACTGCTTTGTTAGTCATTTCTAGATATGATTGTGTTGACAGATATATCAAGTTTTTGAATTACAAATGTATTAATATTTTTAATTGATTGTTTAATGTGGTCAGGGAGACTGAAAAGTTTGATAGGATCATCACAGACATTGCAGCTAAATGGTGCAACACAATGTTTCAGTCACTTAAAAATGTCTTTGTCATCATTGTCATTGAAAAAGATATGTTGCTTTTACAAAACATTGTTTATATATTTTTGCTTTAAGGTTCCTACTATCATCAAGTCATTCTGTCTTATTCTTTGAGAGAAATCACAGATGTTACATTGTAGTTGGACCAGGATTTCCTTCATTTTTCATGTCTTAACTTTCTCATTTGTGGGCTATAGCAGCCAGTGTACAATGCACAGTATGTAGGTGATTATGTTCACTCTGTGCTTCTGTATAGGTTCATAGGTTGGTACTAGGCTATCGGCCCTAGGGCCTATACAAGCCTAGCCATAACAATTCCCTGGCTATTTCTTCCCACACTGTTTACTTCCCTGGACCCCTGTCTAGCAGGGCGACTGACGTGATCCCCAGGGTAAATTTTCTTTCTCCCATCCAGTCATCAAGGTTCCTTTTGAAGAGGGCCAAAGAGGTGCTCTGCTTGACATGTATGGGCAGTCTATTCCAGTGTCTGGGGAGTCTCTGGGTCAGGAACCTATCCCTCCAGCATGTTTTGTTTATTGTGATGACAAGGTTTAGATCCATGGAGCATGTGGCTCTGAGGGATTGGGATTTCTTTAAGTGTAGCATGTCCAACAGCTCTGGGTTTGACATGGCCTCAGAGTAGACGATATGCGACAGAGTATAGCTGACGTTTTTTAAGGTGGTCAGCATAGGGCATCTGCTTTAGGCCTGTGATTCTTTTAGTGAGGTATTTCTGCGGCCTTTCCAGTTGTTGCAGATGTCTTGAGAGGTACATACCAAATGGGGCGTTGTATTCTATAATGGGTCTAATGAGGGATGAGTACAGTGGGACAATGACCTCCTTTTTTCTGGATGAAAAGCTCTTAGTGATGAGGTTTGCCACATAGAAGGATTTCCTGACTGTTGTGGTGATGTGGTTATCAAAGCTCAGACCACTGTCCACCTGTGTCCCTAAGTCTCTTATCACACTTTCGGTGTTTAGTGTACTGCCACCTATGTGGTAATTCACGGGTACATGTTTTTTCCCAAAGGGGATAACTATACATTTATTGGTATTGAGCTTGAGCCCATGGCTCTGGCACCAAGCATCTGTTTATGTAAGGCCCTTTTGTAGAGTATCCACATCATTTGGGGATTCAGTAAGGGCTCCCAGTTTGCAGTCATCTGCGAACTTTGTTAGCCAGAGTCCCTTAGTGTCGGCCTGTACTTCAGAGAAGTAGATGCCAAACAAGAGAGGTCCCAGGACTGAACCCTGAGGTACTCCACTTGTCACTTGTCTGGAGCTGGATTTGGAGTCATCTACTTTTACAGTGTGGGTTCTGTCAGTAAGCTGGTTGGCAACCCATCAAGTGACATAGGGATTAATGCCCAGCTTAGTAAGTTTATCTAAGATTCCAGAGTGGGGTATGATGTCAAAGGCCTTGGCGAGGTCCAGATAGGTTGTGTGGACTGCCTTACCCTTGTCCACGGCTCTGGAGACTGATTTGAAGAAGTCAGTCAGGTTCAGGAGACAAGATCGTCCCTTCACGAACCCAAACTGGGTGGGGTCCAGTGTTTGAAGGTTGCCAATGTCTTTGTTTATAAGATCCATGATAATACGTTCCATGGCCTTGCAGATCAGGCTCGTCAGACTGATGGGGTGGTAGTTCCCAGGATCCAAGGTGGCTCCCCCCTTGTGGAGTGGGATAACTGTAGCTGTGTGCCACTCAGTGGGCACAAAGCCTGAGGTGAGGTTATGATTAAACATGACACTTAGGTGAGGTGAAAGTTCATTTTGTAGTTCATGTAGTACACAGCGCAGGATGTCATCTGGTCCCATGGATGCTATATTCTTAGCTTTGGAGAGTGTGTTTTTTGCCTGTGTGGCCATTATTACTGGAATTTGGCAATCATCCGGTATTGAGATTGGCCATTTAGGAGGTGAGAGGGGGGTGAAGCTGGCACTGAATCGATCTGCCAGGATATTGGCAATATCCTTGGGATCAGTATATTTAATGCCATTCTGTTGTAGCTCAGAGCAGATCTGAGCATTGCCATTTAGATTCTTGACATAGACAGTATGTCAAGAATCCTGTAGATGTCTTGTGGTCCATCTCCCCAAACCTGCCATACTTGCTACCCCTCATTCCTCAGGACTGATACCTAGATTTATCTTGACTATTCTTGTGCAGCGAGGATTACCCATACTTCATCTCACTCACCTCTGAGAAAAGAAGAAATGGCCTCCAGTTGCTAATTCCTTCTCTCAAGAAAGTCCCTTTGGCATAGTGGTCACACATTGCATGCTGACTGCCAGCACTGCTCACTGGAATTCTGTTCCTTTGCCAATAGGCTGGCACTGTTGTATGTGTTTTAACAAGCTGCTCTGGTTTTGAGTCCCTACTTTTTTTGCTTTGCTGAGTTTCTTCTTTCAGAAGTTAAGAGTAGGACTGACTTCTGACGTACTTCCTTGTATAGGCTTTAAATGAACTTGTAGATTTATGGCTTTTGATTGTACTTTATTTGTGCCTTGTTCCACCTGTAGTATTTCTTTCTTTCTTTTTTTTTTTAAAGTTCCTTTGTTAGAAGGAAACTCTTTGGATCCAGGAAGCTAGTTTTCTTTTGTTAAACTTGGAAGGAATGCAGCCCACAGGAACTTTGAAAGAACTGAGCTTTGAACTGCAGTCAGCAAGTATTGACCCAGGTACTGAAATTTGGCTAAACGCAAATTAGTAATCAGCAAAAGAATATGATCAAGCAACAGCAAAAGTAGCTTTAAGTCGTCTTATTTGGATAACAAAGGATGAAGCAGGTAAGAAAGAGTCTTCATCAGAATTGAAGAATACAGTATGAGTTGATGCCTCTTGTAGGCATTTCAGTGGTTCTTGTTGAGAAGTACTGCCAGATCTCACCCATTGTTTGAACATACATTTCCTTGAGAGGTGTAAACACCTAACACCTATGCAGATGTAATTTTAGTTATTCAGGTAGTCAGTTAAATGGATGTCCATCCTCTTAGTGTGCTTACCTGGCTAACAAAAATAAGATAAAATGGACACCACAAAGGAAGACTGTTGTTGGTAACTGATACAGTAAACCACTTTTTGGGAGATAAGTTTTAGCAAAGCTTCTAGAGTCATAAAACAGAGGAACACTTCATACAGGGCAGTGCAATTCATTTCTGTTTTTTTTTTATAAAGAAGGAATGAATGAAACAGCTTCTTGTCAAGTTGTGATGGAATCCATTTGTCATTAACACAGTACTCATTTGGAGAAGAATATGTGAGAGTAATGCACATGTACCCTACAAGTGTACATCATTTTGAGGAATATTCCTCATTTTTGTGTCTTATAAAGTCCATTTCCTTCCAGTTCTACATTAAAAAGGTCTGTCACACCATTTAAATGACTGCCTGAATAACTAAAATTACATCTGCACAAGTGTTAGTTGTTTACACCTCTCAAGGCGGTTTCTGTAAAAGGAAATGTTTGTTCATGGTAAATCATGCTGAATCATAAAGAAACACATTTTAATCATCCTGTGAACTTTCTAGTTGTAGTTGTTAGTAAGCTGTAAGTAAGTGTTCCACATGTGTCCATTTGTTCCATGCATAAGAGTTCCACATTCTGGAGAAGAAGGGTTGAGAGCTATGAATATACAGGACATGTAAAGCATATGATACAGAAAACAAGAGGATAAAAAGTAAATGCAAATGCAGTTGAGTATAATTTAGTTGAACAAATTATTTGCATTAGGCAGAGTCAAGATGTTAAAACAGGGACCCATATGGTGAAAGATTATAGTACGTGAACCATTGAAGGAGGACGAGAGGCAGGGATTGGGGTTGAAAGCAAACACAGCCTGTATTAGAAATGGGTATTACTTCTGTGGTCAGTCTGCGTGGCACTCTTGCTTTGTTATCCTGGCCTCAGTCCTATGTAAAGGCTTCTAGAATCTGCAGACCCGAACCTCTGTTCTTTAGCCCCAAATGAATGATTCATTTCTCTAAACCTAACCATTATAGGTTCATAAGTTGATACTGGGCTGTCTGCCTGAAGGCATATATTAGCCCAGCCATGTTCTGCGGTATTCACTGCCCCTTTAGTAGTTCCCTAGACCCTTGTACTAGCAGCTAGTACCCTTGACCCCTATCTAGTAGTGTTGTTGGTGTGATCCCCGGTGTGAACTTTCTGTTACCCATCCACTCATCAAGGATCCTCTTGAAGAGTGATAGTGAGGGGCTCTGTCTTATGTAGATCGGAACCCTGTTCCATAGTAAGGGAAGTCTCTGCGAAGGGAATCTATCCCTCCAGCATGTTCTATTCATTGTTGTGTTGAGGTTTATATTCCTAGAGCGTGTAGCTCGAGTAGATTTGGTTTTGCTAAGATGGAGCATGTTCAACAATTCTGGGTTGGACATGGCTCTGTACGTTAGACAGAGATCGCCTCTGAGAAAGCGGTATGCAACAGAGAACAGTCTTAGCTTTTTCAATCGTGCTGCATAGGGCAACTGTTTGAGGCCAGTAATCCTCTTGGTTAGGTACCTTTGTGGTCTCTCCAGCTGATGGAGATGTCTAGCCAGGTACATTCCAATTGGTGCATTGTACTCAATAATGGGTCTGATGAGGGAAGGGTAGAGGGGCACCATTACATCCTTAGATCTTGATGTGAACCCTTTCGTGATCAGATGGGTCACATAGAAGGATTTTCTAACCACTTTGGCAACATGGTTATCAAAGGAAAGTTGACTATCTACTTGGGTCCCTAGATCCCTTATTTCTTCTTCAGATTTCAGGGGATTACCTCCTATGTTGTAGTTTGCAGGTACTCTGTTTTTTCCAAAGGGGATTACTACGCATTTTTTTTGCATTTAGCTTGAGACCATGGCTTTGACACCATGCATCAGTCTCATTTAGGCCCTTCTGGAGGATCTCCATGTCGGCCGGAGACTCTATTATAGCACCCAGTTTGCAGTCATCTACAAACTTAGTCAGCCACAGCCCTTCTGTGCTTCCCTGTACTTCTGAGAAGTATATGCCAAACATTATCGTATTTTTCTTCTGATGAAGTGGTTTGAAAACAAACAGGATTAAAAGTCCTTAATCTCTTTAGATCTAAAAAGCGCCTCTGGCACTAAAGCAGAGGAAATGTAACTTTAAAAGAAAATATTAAAATATTAGCAGTTTTTTTTCTGTGTCCCTGAAGTCTGCTATTTTGTTCTGTTTTCTGTTACCATATCTGATATAGTTTGAAATATTACTATCATAACATCCTGTGTTATTAACATCACAGAATATCAAACACGTACTTTCCCTCATAACACTGATATGTTTGTACATTTTTGTTTGCATTGCTTTCCAGGCTGAAAGTAACAGTTTCCAGCTGTATAAATTTCTGGAAGATAGTAGCTTTTATATTAACTAGTAAATGCATTTGTCATGTTAGGTAAATTGCAAGCTATTGATCTAAATTACAAAGATGTATCTAATTTATACTTAGCTTAAAATCTTGAGTTAACCATCTGCATTTGTCTGGACAGCGCAGTATTGTTATCACCATTGCAGTCATGAACTGGTGCATTATGCCACTTTCTTTTTTTATGCTGAGCTAAGAGAGTAATTGGAAATAAAAAAAGATCAAATTAGATTTGTCAGAAATGTTGTACTTAAACCTTTTGAAATGGTTCCACTGTGTAAAAAGCAGCTTAGAATGTAAAATTATTGCAATAGGTCACAGAATGCGTAGATGCTATACGTAAGTACAGTTTCATCTGCTTAGGAAAACATCACCGAAGGTGTACTTAAATTTGAAGCAAATAGCAGAGCACAAAATACATTTCTGAGACTTTTTTGGGGTCTTGTCACCAAACATCTAAGTTTGACTTGTTTGATAACAAATGGTACAACTAGATATGTTGCTGCAGTACTTGTTGCTGGTCTAGAGGTGTAGTCCTATAGCAGACACCTGAGCTTGTCTGCAGTACTATTGTACAGTGCTTTGGTGGTGCTGGGATGATGAGATGTTATCTGCTGGATAACTTTTTAAACTGCTCTTTCCTTTTCCTGATTTTTAAGTTATAATGTAGATAGCAGTGTAATGTGTTGCTATTACTTATTGCAAGAGCAGATGATAGCTTTCTTCCTTAGTATCCACAGGACTGTTAATCTCTGATAGTTGCACTACAGAAAGAAAAAAGGAACAGATGTACATCTTAATATATTCTTCCTGCTTTATTTTATTAAGTTGGCAGTTTATAAAAAGCTTACACATTTATTTACTATAATAATTTCAACAATGTTTTGTTTTGTGTCAATATATTCATTTATTACAGTAATGATTGTAGCAAGCTTAGTTAGATGACAGTCAGTGTATTGATCTTTCATCAGGTAAAGGGAAGGTTTGGCTTTGGTCAGGGTCTTCTGTTTTTGCCAATTCTTGGCAATTTAAAGATAGAAGAATGCATCTGAACTTGAAGGAACTGTTGAGTGAGGTTATTGAACTTAAGAAGGAAGTGAGACACCTAAATAGAGATTACACTATGACATATAGTAACAAAAAAGAAGTTATGTACTTACCATAACAGTGCATGTGAGTTGCTCATCTCGCCTTCATTCTTACAGATGGGATTTGGAGCAGATCCTCAGCTCCCAGTCGGCCTACTACAAAGCTTGTGGTCTTCAAATAGCTCGAGGCCAAGTCCCTATCCCATGATGTGCCTAGAGTTACCTCAGATCGTGTTTTCTGCGTATAATAATATCATATGTCATTCTATCAGTCCATAAGAGAAAGTATAGAAGGGTTGAGCAACCAGGAAGGATCCAGCATCTCTGTCTTCTAAAAGCACAGGAGGGAGAGAAGTAAGAATGAAGGCAAGATGAACAACTCACATGGAACGTTATGGTAAGTACATAACTTCTTTATGTGAAATTGTTCTATCTCACCGTTCATTCTTACAGATGGGTAGCATCCCAAGCGCCATCTATCTCGGGTGGCTCACGGGAGAATGTTTTTCAGGACAATAGACCCAAAAGAGGCCCTGTCATCTTTGTAATGAGTGATAAAGGTATGAGGTCTTGACCAAGTGGCTGCTGAACAAATGTTATCAATAAGAAGTCTGGCAGAAAAGGCAGAGGATGTAGAAACTGCTCTGGTTGAGTGAGCCTTAATTTTGTGTTGTAAGGACATATTGGCAGCTGAATAACCAAATGTGATACAATCAGATAACCACTTAGAGTTGTTTTAGCCACTGGCATACCTTTCCTGGAGTTTGAAAAGGAAATGAAAAGCTGTTCAGGTTTCCTAAAATCTTTTGTTCTATCCAAGTAAAATCTGAGCTGTCTGTGAACATCAAGTTTGTGCAGCATGTATTCTAGATTGTTGGAGTGATTGGGGAAGAAAACTGGCACATCAATAATTTGATTGATTAGTTTCAGTACAGACCTTAGGCAAAAAGGAGGGGTTTGTTCGAAGTGAGACTGTCAGCATGGAAAATCAAATAAGGAGGCTTAATGGACAAGGCTTGAAGCTCTGACACTCTGCGGGCAGAAGTAATAGCTACTAAAAAGATAGTCTTCCATGACAAAAATTTGAGGTCACATGAGGAAGCTGGTTCAAATGTAGGAAGAATAATGCGGGAAAGCATCAAATTTAGATTCCATGGGGAATAGGGAGATTTCACAGGTGGTCTAAGATGAAAGGTCCCTTTGAGAAAGGCTTTGGATAATTTGTGTGACATAATATTCAATCCTTCAAATCCAAGATGAAAATTAGAAATGTCAGCAAGCTGAACATGAACTGTTGCTGCTGCAGCTCCTTTGTTGAAAATCATATTCAAGAACTCTAAAATGGAGGCCATAGGGGCTTGGTAAGGATCAATATTGTTTTAGAGGCCCTTATAGAATTTTTTTTCCATTTGCTAAGGTATAGCTTCCTCATAGAATATTTATGTCTCATTGGAGAGGTTATGGAACCTGGCTATGATGGGAATTGGAGCAGCCAAGCTGTCAGCTTCAGGGACTGCCGAGAGGGATGAAGTTCTGCCGACAAGTGCGTCAGAAGGTCCAGAACTGGGTCCAGAATCCAAGGGTCCTCCAAAAGATGAAGTCGAAGGGAGGGGAACCAAATCTGATGAGACTAATGAGGGGCTATTAGAATGATGGTCCTTCCCAGGGTTTTTGCTTTCTGTAGAACCTTGGGTATCAACGGAATTGGTGGAAATGCATAGTGGAGACCCGGAGGCCAATCGTGAATGAATGTGTCCCTTGGAGCTTCTCCCAGAAGGGGAATCAGGGCAAAATAGCTTTTGCATTTCGTGTTCATGTGACTGGCGAAAAGGTCGCAGCAAGGCTGGCCCCACCTGTGGAATATCCTGTCTTTTCTTTTTTGTGGGACCACTCATGGGGCAACAAAATTGCTCTGCTCAGCTTGTCTGCTATCACGTTGGATTTCCCTGGGATGTGTGTTTTTAACAGAAAGCACTGGGTGGATGTAGCCCACTGCCATACTCTTAGGGCCTCGCGACAAAGGGGATATGACCTGGTTCCTCTTGGATTGTTCAAGTATCAGACCACTGACATGTTGTTTGTCTGAATTGCAATCGTACCCAGAGGAAGACAGTCCTGGAAGTACTGCAATGCCAAAAGTACTGCTCTCCTCTCTAGGACATTGATATGCAGGTGTATCTCTTGATCGGTCCATGTGCCTTGGGCTGTCCTTCCCTGAAAATGCCCCCCCCCCACCCTATCAGGGAAGCGTCCGTGGTCATTGTGGCTGCTGGTGGGGGTAAAACAAAGGGACGACCTATCATGTCATGAAGTGAGGTCAGCCACCACTGAATAGCCTTTTTGCAAGAGTTTGTGATCATTATCAGGTGAGACATAGGGAGCTCTTGGTAAAACCATTGGGTGAACAACAGCCATTGCAGTATTTGCATGTGCATGTGACCCAGCGGTATGGCCAGAATTGCAGCTGCCATCATACCTAACAATTTTAGAACTTCTGATGCTGGAGCCTTGTTTTTGGATATCAGACTGTGGACCTGCTGACGGAGTAGTTAGACTCTTTCTACTGGAAGTCTTAGCATGGTGGTGGTGGTGTCCAGTTCTACTCCTATAAAAACTGTATGTTGCAATGGTGAAAAGGCAGATTTTTCAGAGTTTATTGTAATGCCCAGCTGGCTGCAGAGTGACAGAGTGGAGTCCCTGACTTGAATGAGTTGATGCCTGGTGGTGGCAGTGAGGAGCCAGTCATCTAGGTATGGAAACACCTGGAATCCTAAATGTCTTAGGTGAGCAGTGACCACTGCCATACATTTGAACACTCTGGGGGCGGTAGTAAGACCAAAGGGCAGGGCTCGAAACTGGTAATGAATGGCTCCCAGCCAGAAGCGCAGATGATCCATGGATGGTCTGGTCATTTTTATGTGGTAGTAAGCATCCTGGAGATCTATCGAGCACATCCATTTGTCTTTCCCTAAGAAGGGAAGTATTAACTGAAGTGTGACCATCCGAAACTTCTCTTTTTTGACAAATTTGTTTAGCCTGCTGAGGTCCAATATAGGTCTCCAATCCCCCTGCCTTTTTTGGAACTAAAAAGAATCTTGAGTAAGTTCTGGATCCTGCCTGGTCTGCTGGGACTGGTTGGATGACTCTTTTTCTTAGCAACGTTTGGACCTCTACTGCTGCCTATTCCCTGTAACTGGGCGGTACGTCCGGGATTTTCCTTGTTGTTGGAGGGGGTGTGGTGAAAGGAATGAAGTATCCTCTGGAAATGATACTTTGTACCCAGTTGTTGTTTGTTATTTTGAGCCAGGTGTCTGGATACAAAGATAAGCGACTCCTGACTGCTTCCAGAGTAGGACAGTCGGGCCTTCTTTCAGGAGCGCTGGTAGAGCTTCCCAAAGTAGTGATCTCTGTCACCATGGTTTTGCAGACCCCCTTTGCCGCGAGGACGGCATCTTCCATTATTGCCCTCTCCTCTGCCCCTGGAGGGGGGATACAACAACTGTGTCCTGAAAGGCTCCTTGGGCTTTTCAGAACTACATTTTCCCTCCCCTTTGACCCTTGGGGTAGGGTCTGGTAGGGGTGGAAAAATGGACTCTGACAGCAGACAGAGTCTTTCCTTCTTGCTCACACCTGGTCACAGTTTCCTTAACTTTGGTCCCGAAAAGGGATGAGCCATCAAAAGGGGTATTCACAAAGGATGACTTGAAGGGCTCCGTGAAGGAACACAAGTGCATCCAGGAGTATCTCCTAAGAGCAATTCCTGTACCCGCTGCCCTGCTTGTTCCATCAGCTGCATACGAAATGAGGCGCATGGACGAGTTAACAATGGAGTTGTAGGTAGCAAGCTGGGAGGCAACTTTGTCTGAAGCTCCTGCAGCTACTGTACCCTGAAGAATATCTCCCAGCTCTTTGAGGAGATCACTTTGCAGTCTCATGGAATGGGTTAGGTAGTTGAGCGAACGGAGTGCAAAAGTCGCTGAACTATAAGTGCGCTTCCCATATCTATCCATGATCCTGGAATCTCTGTTAGGAGGATGGATAGAAGAGGAAGTTTCTGACGTTTCCTTTTTGGTGGCTTCTGCCACCACCATGGCATCAATTGGCACACCCTTGGTCAGAAATGGTTTGTCTTGGGGAGCAGAGATAAATTTATTAGGCCTCCCAGGAACAGGCTCCATGGTGTCCAGTGAATCCCATGCCCTTCATGAGACCAGGTGCATCAGCTCATCGAAGGGCGGAGACACCCAAGAGGTGGAGGACTGAGACACGAAAGCCTTCAGGAGAACCGACTTGTCTTCAGTAGGGTTTTTGGACTGCCAGTCACCCCTCTGCCTAAGGATTTCTAGTATCTCAGCAAATGAGATATCCTCAGATGGGGACCATGGGGACCCTTCTGATTCATCCAAGTCAGTATCAGATGTCAAGGACTCCTGTAGGGAGTCTAGATGTTTCCTCTTACAAACTCTCTTCCTGGGAATCTCATCAGTGGGAGCTTCTGGTGAGGTCTCTGAAGAGCATGGGCCACCCAATGGGGCTTCCTGATGCTCTGGGTCTCTACACTTGGCCAGGATCTGTGAAGCAGAGGCAGACACAGGCATGTCATAACTCTTCTCATGGCTTCGAAGGCACCCCTGCTCCAATGCGAAGGGACCTACGGATCCGAGGAAACAGTCAATACCCCCAGCACTGAGACAGTGGGCTCTGAGCCAGAGGTAAGAGCCGAGCTCATCCGAGCCGAAGCCCCGAGAGACAGAGTCAGAACCGACAAGTCAGTCCGACTATCCTCCCCAGATCCGACCAGAGAGTGTCGGCTCCTAGAGTCTTCAATCGGCACCGAGGATGTCAGAATAAATGGAGCTGAAGACACTGGAGCAGACGTCAGCTCCGAAGGCTCCACGATCAACAAGTCCAACTTCTCCAGCTCCAAAAGACCAGTATGGCTTGGAAGAGGAAGAGTTGTAGCTGGCATAAGGGTCTTTGGCTCCAAAACTGCTTGGGTCGGAGCCAATAAAAATTTTGCAAAGGCCGGTGCCTGTAAAAGCTTCTGCACCACATGATCCAAATCCAGATCGAAAAGGCTAATAGAAGACCAAGATTAATGTATCAAAGGTGGTATCAACTGTAATAAAGAAGACTTGGGTATTTTGGATACCAGTTCCAGGACTGGGGACCGGCTCCGAAAAGATAAGATGGTTGGCTCCGATGTCTGTGGAACGTCAAAGTTTTTTTGGTATTTTTAGTTTCAGAAGTCTTAGAAGACTGTGAGGACTTGCTGGATCCATCCTGGTCGCTCAAAGCTTCTTGGAAAGAGGGTTTCAGCAAACCTCTATCAGTCAACTTCCTCTTTCTCTCTTGGAGAACCCTGAAAGAGAAAGAATGGCATCTGGAGCAGCTATCTTGTAAATCTAATGCTTTTAAACAATACACACAGTTGACATGACTGTCAGTGACAGACATTTTTTGGCCACATTTGGGGCACTTTTTAAATCCTGACTTAGGATGTTTGTCTTGGTCAGCCATATTGTACCAAACACAGTATCAAACAAGACTACTGTCAAACTGAACACTCTGAAAATTTGAACAGTAACACAGTCAAAAAAGCCCTTAGAAACTACAGGCTAAAGTCACACACATACATACACACAATTAATTTGTGACAGAAAACACTGTCTAACAGCACACAATATTAAATGCTAAGCAGACTCTAACTATAGTAATAAAGATAGCTACTATTTCACACACAAAACTAAACCTTATCTAAATATTCTAAACTGTGACAAAAGGTCACTAACTAAGCACACTCTAAATAAAATAAACTTTATCTAAATTTTCTAAACTGTGATAAAAGGTCACTGATAAAACATTCTTTAAACTAGGCTTAGAAAAAACAGGCCAACTAGAAATTCCTAATAAAGCACACCAAGGGAAAGGGAAAAACACTATAAGCTAAAAGAGCTTATAAAAGTATCTAAAACTGCTATTAATAAGATTTATCAATATAATCAGAAAAATATTTGTAAAAGTAAGGTTTTACTGGCCTGAGTTAGTGAGAACCTCCGATCTGAGGTAACTCTAGGCGCATCATGGGATAGGGACTTGGCTTCGAGCTCTTTGAAGACCTCAAGCTTTGTAGTAGGCCAACTCGACTCCGAACCCCATCTGTAAGAATGAACGGCGAGATAGAACAACTTCACATCAGGGATTTTAACTTTGCAGTTATGTTTTTACTGTTGTACGGAGCATTATACAGTTGCCTTCTTCATAACGTTATTAATTAATTTGTTTTCCAACATCATCTTCATTATTTTCATGGTCTTGGCTAGAGAGCTGGAGTGTATCCCAGGAAGTAACTGCCATAAGGAAGGAACCACTGGGTGAGACTCCTGTCCATTGCATAATATAGTCACTCACCTGTGTACATGCATATCTCACAGATACCCAGGGGCAATTTGGACAATTGCCATTCGGCCTACTGCGTATCCCAGGAAGTTACTGTTATAAGAAAATAATCACTCTTGGCTGAGACTCCTATCCATTTCATATTTCAGTCACACTGCTGTGTACATGCAGACTTCACACATACTTAGGGGTAGTTTAGACAATTGCCATTCAGCCTACTGCTATTACAGACTAGCAGAGAATGAACTGCTTAGAAAAAAGAAGAAATAAGAAAAAAAAAGGATGGATAAGCAACAGCTTTCGCAATCTTTTCTTGAAGTCTTTTCATATACCTGACATATCTGAAGTGATGAGACATAATGTAGCATCAAGAATGTCTTTAGTGATAATGTGTAGAACCAGGTCTTACTCACATGTGCCAATATGTGATATTTGAGTATTTTGACATGATGTACATTCTAACTATAAAGATGAGATTATGCACTGAAGAGTTAGTGTCAGGGTTTCCTTTATTGTGTAGGTTGCACTTTTATTTAGCTCTGCAAGTGTTTATAAGGCATAACTTTTTTTTTCTGTAGCTGCCAACAGAATAGCATCACAAACATTGGTTATGTATTGTTGCCAGATTTTAGCTGAAGTCACTGCATCATATGTGGTCAGGGTTCCCCTTCAAACCATCGAACATTGAAAAGATCAAAGTTCATATCATCGAGACCAGAACATCGAGTTTGAAAACGTTGAAGGTTTGAAGGGGAAGAAAAAGGTAAGTGTAGGTGGGAGAATGTTTGTGCTTTTGCAGGGCACCATGGTTCCCTGCATACTGTGTGTGTCTATGTGCCATCTGTGTGATGGCACTACAGACAGGGTACGGAAAATCTCCTGTTTAGCACTTCTGCATATAGTGCTAAATGGGAGATTTTCCTTTACTCCACTGTAGTTTGGTCTCGGAGTTGGAATATTAAAGTGGGGGGGGGGTGAAGCCCCCCCCTGCATACAATTGTTAAAATGTATATATATATATTTTTTGTTATACTTGTAACCTTTGATGTTTCAAAATTTGATGTTCTGGTCTCGATAATCTGAACTTTGATGGTTTGAAATTTCGATGGTTAGAAGTGGAACCGTGGTCAGACATAGGAGACACAAGTCTTTCTCAACTTGATTAATCCATTATTTTCTTTGGTGCCATTTTTTGGAACTTTCCAGTTTTTGGGGTTTGTTCTTGTGAGGCACCACAGTGTGCAGTTGGTAGTCATACTCATTATCCTCACAACCTACACCTTTTTAGTTCTTGTTCTAGAATAAGCTGATTGCACAATAGTCATATGCATTGTGTTTATGATGGTCTTTTAGGAATGGCATTTTGAATTGATATGAGACATCACACTTGAAAGTATTCCAGTTTTTGGATGCTGGTTTTCAAGACAATCCATACTTCTGCTTCATAAAGCAGAATTGGTTTTAAGGCAGATTGGTATATTCTGATTTTTGTTTTGGTGGTGATACCTTTTTGTTTTACACAAACATTTTAAGTTGTTAAGGGTTGTGGTAGCTTTGTCTATGTAATCTGAGGAGCCAGTTTCATCAACTTTCTTGTTTGCCTATGTAATCTTAAAAGCCAGTTTCATCAACTGTCTTGTTTGGGTATATCTGAGAGTCAGGATATTTTAAGGTTTTGTTCTGTTGACTCGCTATTTAACACCAGCTAAAGTTTCTTCATATCAGTCATCTTGACTTGTTTTGGATGATTTGATTTTTACCCTAATTGTTCAGAGTTTTACTGAAAGGAATTTAACACTTTTTTGAGTTTCTTTGTTGATTTGTTATTTTTTGGCGGGTTCTTTATCTCACAGTGGGACGTAACTGTTTCTGTTGCTTTATTCAGCATATATTTCAAACAGCTGCAATGCTATGATTTTTTGTGGTTGTAAGGCAGTTTAATAGGAAATACTTGCATTGTAGTCTGCAACTAGTCTTTTGAGGTGAAGCTGGAATTTGTCTCATGGCAGTTAATCTGAGTCAATGTCCGGCCTTCTGAAAGCACAAAAACCAAGTACTGAACTATGGTAACATTTGTATATTACAAAATAAGCCAGCATGCTCTTGTCCTTGTGTTTTGTGGGCTGAAACCAAGTATTGCAGACCTTCAGTTTATTATGGCTTGCAAATGAAAGAAAGCGAAATCCATTGTCATTTAGATGCCCACAGTCAAATGGGACAAAGATTGGTTGAGCATTAAAATCTCCAGCTAATATAACTAGCCCTGGGAATCAGTAATGTTTTGCATGTCACAGTAGCTGAATTTGTACAAAGAGCAGCCACATACCAGATGGGGACAATTCAGTGACACACTGAACATCTGAACAAGACAGCAGTCAGCCACAAGATGCTGTGGCCTGCATAATATGCAAATTATTGTATAATGACATAGAAATGAGCAACATTAATAGAATGAGGGTAATGGCAGATGGAAACATGGGTAAACAATATGAGGGTGTGATTCAGAAATGTAGATATTTTGCACAACAAGATGCTACTTCCATAGTTGCTCACTGGAATGAGAGAGACTTCAAAAACACATATGAGTAGCTGCATGTGTATGCGCACCTAACACACCATGCCCTCCACAGTACAGAAATAGTGGAAAGCTGCTGTGTGGCTAGAGCCAGCAGGGAGGAGATGGCTGAGATGTGTCACCCTCCTATACAGACCCAGTGGTTTCATGGAGTACCTATTTCTGTGGACATAGATGTATGTGTGGCTTTGAAAATATTAATGGGATGGACCTTTCCGCAAACGAGTGGATACATAGTGGGTGTATCTCAGGTGTCTGCCTCAAGGACACTCCACCAGGTTCTTGATGCCATGCTGCAGCATGTGGTGAAGCATATGTGTTTCCCATGTACCGTAGAGGAGACAAGCAAGACCATGTGATCATTACATAGCATAGTCCATTTCTCTGAGGTAATGGGAGCCATTTAACTGCACCAACATTGCCATCAAGGCCCCATCTGGGGTACACTGACAGTGGTGTAGCAACCATAAAAGACTCCACTCCATCAACTTCCAGGTGGTCTGTAATGCACTGGAAATACTATGCAGTCTGTTGGCAGGTACCTAGGCAATTCCCATGATTCCCACATCTGGCATATATGTGACTAATGGCAGCAGTTTGTGTGCGGTGATTTTTCCACAGGGCCATCCTATTAAAGATGCTTGATATGCCCTGGAACCTTGACGAATGACACTACTTAGATATCCACAAGCTATGATAGAAAATATATAGAATACTGCCCTGTCACAGACCCAAATTATTGTTGAAAGTGTGTTTGGTCTACTTCTGCTGTCTAGATGTCTCTGGCAGGGCACTGCAAGATGACCCTGGAACATGCAGTTAAGTCTTTGTACAGTTTGGAGTATTACACAACTTGTTGCTGTGCATCCTGATGTGGCAGGGGATAGACATTTGGGAGAAGGAAGTCCCTGAGTCAGCAGTGGAGTAGGTGCCTGATGAACTTGTGGAGGAGCTGGCTGGTGGAGGGAGCCTCAGTATACTGTGGCACTGGCTAAGAAGCAGCATCTGATTTATAACTATGAGCCAAACTAAGCATAACATGTAACAGTAAAAAATGATGCATGCAGTATTACACCAGGACTGTGCTATTCCATGTATGGACTGGCCACACCGACTACTCTGATAACAGAGTACTGAGGGCAGGGCACAGTTTGTAATCTTATGCATAGGAAGGGAGGGCCACAGGGACACATGCCAACAGTCGGCAGTGTGCACGGGTTAAAGATGTGTGAGACTTTGTAAACCATGTACAGGTGAGTGTGGAGAACCATTTAGACTAGACAGGGAGGAGGTGGTGTGTCTCCAGTGTGTTGTAACTGGGCAGTGCTGGTGTGTGTGTGTGTGTGTGTGTGTGTGTGTGTGTGTGTGTGTGTGTGTGTGTGTGTAGGAGTTTGCATGGAGACTGCTTCAGCAGATGATGCAGCACTGTACTGGGGTCTGATGACAGGTCCAGGGTACCAGCAGGAGATCTATGTGCCAGCCATGTTCTCACTGGAAGATCCCAGGTATGAGCCAGTGAACACAGAGCATGGAGTGCTCCATAAGTGCGAGTGATGGGATGCGCTAGCAGGTGGTTCTCAGTATAAACATTCTGTTCACATCTGCATCCGTGATAGCCCACAGTCCCTTCAACATTGGATGGTGATGTATAAGTCATAACACTAGGTCCTAGACCATGTCCTTCCACAGTGGGTTCCCTATTGGAGACAGCAGTAGATTGGCCATGGGAAGAGTGGTGGCCATGATGGGTGGCTGCGCATGGGCATTTGACAGCACCAAGACTCACTACAGTGACTCTCCATAAAGCTACACACCTGACCCAGACACTCCTACATGTCATCACGCAGACCACATACTCCTCGACTAGCTCAGCTATGGCTGCCTTGGTCTCTGCCTATAACTATGTAATGGCCCTTCACAGTCATTGTGTAGTGGCCATAGAGACAGTACCTATGCTGTGGCTAACCACCAGCACACTGACCCCTGAGATCCTCTCCATACATGATGGAGCTGGCAATGAGCAAGGCTGACTTTACTGCTGGAAATGAAGGTGTTCCCTGAACTGATGTGTTGGCCTTATCCTGTCCTAAGTTGGCGTCCTGGTTCTAATGGGTTAGTTGCATAGACACAGAAATTTTGTCTTTAGAAGGGAGTGGAGACATGCCCATTGCATTACCCAACTCTAACACTCACATTATGATCCCTGACTATGCTGGGATTTAGATGATGTCATTTTCAGGCCCAGGCAGTTCCACAACATCAGACATGCCTATATCCATGCACAGGACCTGAGAACACAGCACCTGTAGAAACACATAAGCATTTTCCAGTCTAAGAATGAACACTTCAACAACCACAGTCCAGTGAAAGTATTTCTGTGTAACAGATTACTATAGAAAACATTGTGGTGAACATACCTGTCCCAGACTGGCAGCATACTTGTATGCCTGCTGTTCTTGTAAGAACAGAAAAAGCCGTAGTTGTACTTGTATGGCCCTGAGATAACTGGATGGTGTATATAGTACCGAATATTAAAACATTCCCACTTGTGACATCATCAACAGATATTTGGGGCACTATGTATAATTGGGCACCCAGGTCAAGAACTCCACCATGGATACCATGGACTCGCAGAGAGAGAAAGATACCAGGAACTCTTCCATGTCTGTCAGTGATGTCCCTGTCAGTAGATGCCCAGTTGAGGTCCTCCATTCCTGAGCTAAGAAGATTGCCTTACTGCATGTCTGCATAATCATGTCAGTGACCCTTCTACTGACCTATGTATATGTCTGATTAGCACTGATCTCCTGGATAAGTTCCCTCCAGACATGCAGATGGAAGGCCTGGTCAGATTTCTCATGGCAGAGCACCTGCTGGCCCTGCTGACAGTGGGCCCTCCAGCAAGATGTCATTCTCTGCCTGGGAGAATTTACCCTTTTGGTGGCTGTCACCCTCAAGCATGACAACCTGTAATATCAAAGACATACATTTAAACAAGTAGAAGGTTATACATGCTATACATTTACTTAAAAACAGATGAAACTGACCATGTTGACAATACTTCTGTTACATAGCAAAAATTATTCAAAGCCACATGTACAATTGCTGGGCACATAGCCATGTTACATGTGTTGTGTTTCTGATTTTTGCATTGACACTGGGCGGGGGTCATATTAACCTGATTAGGAAACTTTGTCATGGTTGTGTGTATAATAAATATTCCCAAACGTAATCCCTAAATTAGACAAGAGAGATGTGTTTGCTATGAAACCCAGTAAAGCAATAGAAGACCAGCACACTTACTCCGTGGTACTGTAGGCCCCTCAACCCTTTGACTAGTACTTCAAACACAGTCTTTCCCACATCTACAGTCTATAGGAGGGAGGGGTTGTAAAAGGTATGTGGGCACACCAGTCACACAGTCATGCCCTGGAAGAATGTGGGGTGCAAGGTTTACCCAGTACATGCCACTCATGCCCTGGAAAGATGTGGGGGTACAAGGTTTACCTGGTGTATGCCTGATATGCCCTGGAGGGATGTGAAGTACAAGGTTTATCCAGAACATGCCTGTTATGCCCTGGAAGGATGTGGGGTACAATGTTACCTGGAACATGCCTGTCATGCCCTGGAAGGATGTGGGGTGCAAGGTTTACCTGGTGCATGTCTGTCATGCCCTGGAAGGATGTGGGGGACAAGGTTTACCTGGTGCATTCCTGTCATGCTGTGGATGGATGTGGGGTGCAAGGTTTACCTGGTGCATGTCTGTCATGCCCTGGAAGGATTTGGGGGACAAGGTTTACCTGTCATGCTCTGGAAGGATGTGGGGTGCAAGGTTTATCCAGTGCATGCCTGTCATGCTGTGGAATGATGTGGGGTACAAGGTTTACCCATTGCATGCCTATGAACTGTGTAGAAAGGCCCTCACCACTCTTCTTGCAGTATCAAATGTACAGCTAATGCACCAGTATCCCAACAGAGAAGCATTTATGACATACATGGCCCACTGGATAGATGGTAACCCCTATTACAGGATACCACAGCATCTACTGCTGCTTATGGACATTAGTTAGCATCAAATAGAACACCTCACAAGACTTAAATATCAACAGTAAGTATGACACACACAGCCATCAGCTTATATCTGGGCATGTATTTTCCACATACTATAAAAGAAAGCAAGCCTTGCTTTTTGTAGGAAAACTGTTACATTTTACCACCTCAAATGTTCGTGTCCTGGCATTAACCCCTATCCCTTTGCATAGTGTCTGACACAGTATGCACCTTGTTGTCATTTACACGCATTAACTTATTCCCCCTACACCAACTCAAGTGTCATGTAAATCCTCAGACAACATATAAGTAAAGAAGTTTGAATACCAGACTTCAGTCACTTACCTTTGTTGATGCTTGTTTAGCTTGCGAACTTTCAGCTTTCTGTCATGGGTATGAGCTCCACTGGTTGCTGTGAGGCAAACTTCCATAGTGCACTGAGCACAGCAATGTCTATAGTTGTTTATATCATGTAGTTTCAAAGCTTGCTAGTGTGGTCATTATACTAATGAGTGTATTTAGAGAAAATATTCCTGAACTGCACTTTTATCTCATCTTCACTTCACTGTTACCCTACTAGGTGGCTTATTTAACGTAGTGCACTTGCATGTGTACCTACAAAGTGTTTTATCCATGAGCAGGTGGGTTGATGACCTTTATGGGAATGTGGGGAAAAGCATAAACTGTTATGGCATCTAGAGGCACTAAAATTGCAAAAATAAAAACATTTATTGGCACCATGCTGCTGGTGAAGCTTCTGCATGCCATTGTTCACACTTTATTACCCCATCTTGTCATACCATGTATTTTTTGTACAATGCAGTGATAGTACAGTGACTGGTCACTGAAGATGAGCATTATATACCAGCAACAGCAGTATATATAATTTTTCTCTTGATTGTGATCAGTAACAAATACTTGTCTTCTTAAGGCACTGAGAGTGGCAAGGCACCCCAGGTAGTGCTCAAAATAAGCAAATTATTTCTATACGTTATTCATAGAGACCACTGAGAATGTTTACTAGGGTACTCCTGGGAGAGTCCCCTTTCTAAAGTGGATACCTGGCACAATCCTGCCAAGGTGGTGATTGCTGTAACTGGCATCAGCCATTCTGATGAACAGTGTCACACCACTGTAGCTACATGAGGAGAAGGCTCTGATCATCTTAGCTAGTGAGATAAAGAAATCATAGATGTGCTCTTGAGATGTAGTTTATTTCCCATGTTCTCAGATGGGTCCTCGCAAGATATCTAATTGATTTGTTTTGTATCTGTTGTTGTTTTTCAACTCAGAAGCAGATTGTGGAGAAACAGCTCCTATACCAGGGGAGAATGGGGTAGATGTTCAGATGCAGGAGTGGTTATGATTGCTATTGCCTTATAGATAAGTTATATGGATATCAGAGCAACAGTCAGTAACCCACTGCTCTAGTATGTAGAGTGACCTGTGACATACCTATGTACTGGCTGACACAACCTGTATGTATGTGCTGCCTTGGTAACCCATATGCACTCTGTACACTTTCAAGGGATACCCATATTTCTCATTTGCAGATAACCCTTGCTCAGTCTCCCTATGTTGCCAAAAGTTGCTTGTCTTCCTTTGGTAAACCTCCATTATGTTTCCATTTACGTTACCATTTTGGGCACTGTCTACCACAGCTATGCCTGTTGTACAGTGCTACCATTTTCCACCATTGGACGTGTCCATCTCACCCTGACTCCCTTCAGGCTTGCCTCTCCATCAGTTGATGGAGGTCCTATGACAGGGGACCACCTGGGGGCATCCTCACTGACCTCTGGTAGTCAGTCAGTCACTGGAGGTGAGTGTTGTAATTCCCACTGGTGTCACCACAGTGGGGGGCACAATTCATCACCTGGTGGAAATTAGAGAAAGTGATGGGGAAGTTCATGAACTTGAGTCTCAAAGCCTGCATTGGCCACTTGAAGATGGTCCTTGTGCATCTAACAGAATCGCATTGATGTCTGTCGCTAACTTCTCTGCCATATAAGACAGGACCCAGTGGAGAGGGCAATCACAATGGTGAATGGCCTGTTGTTTGGTCTAGATCAGGCAGCACAGTCAGAAGCTGGGTACCTACAGTATCCCCCATCCTGGAGTTCTTCCTTACCTATGTCTTTGTGTATTTCCCTCTGCTTGCTCTTCCCCTTTCTGACTTTGCTATAATTCTATATCCTCCTTGTTTCAATGAACAAATCAGCATAGACATATAAGTTGTCCTTGTACATAAGGATGTTGTGTAGTCCAATATCACCTTCATTTTTACATATGGGTTCGGAGCTGATCCTGAGCTCTGACTCAGCCAGTTTACAAGCTCGAAGACTTCTGGTTGGCTCGTGGCTAAGCAGGTATCCCATAGTGCACCAGTACAAACCCCAGATCTCATTGGCTGCGTCGATGAGTTCGGTCATGCTTCTCTTGGCTCTGGCTAAGTGTCAAATTATGTTCTATTTAAATATAGTATTAGAGTTAATATTGTGTTGTTAGGGTTGCTATTATCCTAGGCAGTTGCGTTGTTTGCCCTTTTGGTGCAATCTTAGTTTAAACTTGTTGTTAGTCTGGTATCCTGTGTGCCAGTTTAGAGTTCCTTGTAGGCGCCGTTGCAGCTTGTTTTTTCTATATCAGGTAGAGTGTTAGTTTTTGGCAGTTTTCTGCTGGTAGTTAACAGGAGCTCCTGTTGTTATTTCTGACCATTACTGGGTCTCCATTTCACAGTCAGCTTAGTTCTTCAGAGATTGTATTTTTGGCGGGATCCGCTTGTTAATTACTTAGAGTTGGAGTTTCCTTCCCTAGTACGCTAACTATTATTCTTAAATTTTTACTAAATAGAGTCATTACAGCTTCTGTGTGCGTGAGTTTTTCCTTTTTTCTGGTCTGTTTAAATTAGAAGACCTATCTTTCTGTTCCACCGAGCTAGGTCCGTTTAAGTTAGAGGACCTAGTCCTTATGGTACTTCCTTCTGTAGGGCTAGGCCCGTTTTAGTTAGAGGACCTAGTCCTCTCCCCCCTTCTTCTTCCTTTCCTGGGTGTTGCGTGTGTGTGGAATGTCTAAAGAGAGTAAGGAACACAAATCTTCGGCTTTTAAAAAGTGCATGAAATGCTCCCAAACAATGTCTTTAACAGATGGCCACAGTAGCTGTGCATACTGTTTAGGGGCCATCCACTTGCAGGAATCGTGCTTGTTCTGCCATGCTTTCTCTCCTAGGGTGTTAAAGGAGAGAAAGAACAAGCTTATACTCAAGGGTCTACTAAAACCATCCTTTGAGGAAGTTCTATCCAGTTCTTCAGCTTCCTCCAAGTCTGGCAAATCTAAGTCTTCAAAAAGACTTTCTCCAGCACCGGCTGGTGTCTCAAAGCCACCTCCTAAACAGTCAAAATCTGCCTCCTTGACTCCACAGCCTTCAGAGCAGAAGGAGAGCACCATTATGGTGTCAGAGTCAGTTCCAAGTGTTTCGGAGCCGACCTCTGAACTGATTAAATCAGCAGTTGAATCTGCTATTCAGAGCCGGTCTGTTGATTCCCTACTGGTTTCCGTGCTACTGAAGTCTCCAGTGCCCCCTAGGTCAAGATCCCCTACTATGTCTTCCAGGAGCTTTTTGGAAGAAGATGTGGTGAGGGTAGTATTGAGACTCTTGAAGTCGTCTGCTTTACCAAAATTATTGTTGGCTCTCACCCAGTCGGCTCCGGAGCCACTTGGTCCAACTTTGCTCTTGTCTGCTATTCCTTCAACGAGCCTTGTTGGCCCTTCGGAGTCGAGTGCTTGGTTACACCGGAGGAACTATCGGTTCCAGCTCCCTTTGTCACTGCTTTGGAGCCGGGTACGGCTCCGACATGCTCGGTTCCGTCCATCGTGTCCAGGGGCTGAAGCTCTCCTGTCGGCGCTGACGGGGAGGGTTGGAATCGATCTTCTTTGGTTCCTAGCCTTTCTCTCGGTGCATCGGCCAGGGTGAGCTCGGACCCTGCATCCACCTCAGAGCCGACGGCTCGGGCTGCGACGTCAACCTTTGTCTCTTCAGAGAGGGGAAGGTCTTTGGAGCCGGAGAGGTCAGCGTTTGAGATGATGAGCGTGCTGCCTCATTCTCCAGCTCCTACCAGTGGTACCAGCACTTTCCCCCCCAAAAGCACCCACTTTGGTCTCAGCCCCTACTCTCTCCGGAGACAGCAGAGACCCTCAGCCTCAGGAGCCATCTGCTGGTGGCCCCCACTCTTCTGAGGTCTCCCCGGAATGTCCTTTCGAGGAGCTTCCCCAGAAGAGGTTATTTAAGAGGAAGCATGTTGACTCCCAGGATGAGTCTTTGACATCGGACACTGACCTTGAGGAGTCGGAAGGGTCTCCCAAGTCGTCCTCTGATGATGTCTCCTTTGTGGACATCCTGGAGATCCTTAAGCAGAGGTGCAACTGGCCCACTGTCAACCCTTCTGAAGAGCAGTTGGTGTACCTGAAGGCTTTCGGGTCTCAACCTTCTGCTTCTTGGGTGTCTCCGCCTTTTGACGAACTGATGGATCTAGTTAGTCGAAAGGTGTGGGCTACTCCTGCTGTCATGGAGTCAGTCCCCAGGAGACCTAATAAGTTTCTGTCTGCCCCTCCTGGTAAAGAGGTTTTGTCTAAGGGCGTTCCCATAGATGCTGTGGTGGTGGCAGCGGCAGCCACAAAGAAGAAGCTGGCAGAGACTTTTTTCTCTGTTCATCCACCAAACAAGGATTCTTGACAGATGGACAGATTTGGGAAGCGTATCTTTAGTTCAGCTGCATTTGCCCTTCGATCGTTGAACTATCTCTCTCACTTCACGAGATTGCAGAGGGATCTCCTCAAGGAGTTAAGAGATTCTATACAAGGTGCATGTACTGAGGGAGTCCCTGACAAGATTTATGCTCAGTTGTCCACCGTAAATTCTATAGTTAACTCCTCCATGCGGCTTATCTCCTATGCTGCTAATGGAGCGAGTAGAGCAGCGGGTTCAGGAGTTGCCCTGAGGCATGAAGGATACACTCACTCAGTGTGAGCAAGAAGGAAAGACGCTTTCTGCCGTGGGAGTACGACCATACCCCAAAAGTCAAAGGGGCGATAAAATGTGGTTCAAAAAGTCCCAGAGGGTCTTTCCGGACACACAGGGTGAACCCTCCTTCAGAGGCAGAGGAGGAGGAGGAAATGGGAGACGTCACCCTAGAGGCAGGGGCAGTCCACAATACCAGCAAGGCTGTGATTCGTTTCGGGGACGGCCTATCCACGCTCCTGATGTGGGGCCCAACTGCATTTTTCTGGGGCCCGTCGGGGGTCACATTTCTTTGTATCCAGAAGCCTGGCTAAATATCACTCAAGACAAGTGGGTACAAGAGTTGTTACCAAAGGCTATATCATACCATTTTCCCTTCCACTGTTTGTTCCCAAGAACATCCCAGATGTTCCACCCAATCACAGGGATCAGGCAACTGTGGAGATCAACAAGTTGCTCTTAAAAAGAGTCATCCAGTCTGTCCCAGCAGACCAGATAGGATCCGGAACTTACTCTAGGTTCTTTTTAGTACCAAAACGAACAGGAAATTAGAGGCCAGTATTGGACCTCAGCAGATTAAACAAGTCCTTGACGAAGGACAAGTTTCAGATGGTAACACTGCAGTCGATACTCCCGTTGTTAGGGAAAGACTGTTGGACGTGCTCTCTAGATCTCCAAGACATCTGCTAACATATAAAAATGGACAAGGCATCCAGGAGCCATCTACACTTCCAGCTGGGAGCCAGTCACTATCAGTTTCATGCTCTGCCCTTTGGTCTCACCGCAGCCCGCTGGGTGTTCACCAAATACATAGCAGTAGTGACAGCTCATCTGAGACGTTGGGGATTCCAGGTGTTTCTGTATTTGGACGACTGGCTCCTGACCGCCCCCACCAGGCATCTACTCCTCCAAAACAGGGGCGCTACTATTCATCTTTGTGCTCAGTTAGGGGATCTCCCTAAATTGGGGAAAATCTGCATTATTGCCCTCTCAATCTGTGATTTTTATAAGTGCAAAGGTAGACACAGTGAACATGACAGCTCGTCTCCCCGCCGAAAGGGCACAAAACTTAATCTCTCAAATTCAACATTTTCTCCCATTGCAGAAGGTCAAAGCGAAGTGGGTTCTTCAGCTCTTCGGGACTATGGCTTCCACCATTCTATTAGTAGCATTACCAAGTTGCACATGAGAATTCTCCAGTGGCTTCTGTCTTCCCAGTGGTCCTTCCAGTATCTCCCGCTGAGTCATCCTATCCTGCTGACGGAATCATTCAAGAAGGACCTTCTTTGGTGGATAGCTCCCAACCAGTTGATCACAGGTGCCCCCTTTGTTCCTGCCCAACCTGTTGCCACAGTGACCACGGATGCCTCCCAGATCGGGTGGGGGGGGGGGCATTATCTCGGCAGGACTGTCCAAGGCACATGGCAAGAACACAAGGCTCACCTACATATCAATGTTCTGGAGATGAGGACGGTGCTCCTGGCATTGAAAGCACTTCAGGACATCCTTCCTCTAGGGACTATTGCGATACAATCAGACAGCATGTTGATAGTTTGGTATATCAACAAACAGGGCAGTACCAGATCTTACCCACTCTGTTGAGAGGCCAGGCGAGTTTGGGAAAGCGCTTTCTGGTTGCAAAGCACATTCCAGGGACGACCAATGTGATAGCAGACAAGCTCAGCCGGGCGATTCTACTGCCACATGAGTGGTCTCTGAAATGGGAAACAGTGGAACAGATTTTCCGAAAATGGGGACAGCCTTGCTGCGATCTTTTTGCCAGTCCAGTCAGTGCCAAATACAGCAGCTATTTTTCCGTCATTCCCCCTCCGGGGAAGACACCCAGAGATGCTCTGGCTCACGATTGGCCCATGGGACTTCTGTATGCCTTTCCTCCATTTCCTCTCATTTCCAAAGTGATTCAGAAAGCCAGTCAGCTGGGAAGCAAGTTGATCCTCATTGGTCCTTACTGGCCTTGTCAGGTTCCCCTTCCTCAAGCTTCTTCTCCTGGATGATCCTTGTATTCTGGACCCAGCTCCAGATCTGTTGACTCACATGTCAGGTTCACTACATCCCTCAATTCACATCCTCAAATTGACAGCATGGCTGCTCCAGTTCCATCCCTAGTCAGGCTTCATGATGTATCATCCTCAGTATCACATATTCTTATGTCCTCCCATAAACCTTCAACTAAGAGGCTGTATGGCAGTAAATGGAAAAGATTTTCTATTTGGGCACAGAAAATGAATGTAGATCCCTACACTGCTTCTATCCCTGTGATTTTGGAATTTCTCTCCAAGCTTTTTCAGCAAGGATCTGCCGCTGCCACTATCAGAGTCCAATTGGCGTCAATTTCTCATTTTCACTTAGGGTTTCTGGATACCAATTTAATGTCTAATAAGCTATGCAAGACCTTTTTGAAAGGAGCCACTCTATTGAGATCACCGCTGCAAGAACCTGTAGCTTCTTGGGATTTAAATTTTGTGTTATCCAAACTGACTTCTTCCCCGTTTGAACCTTCCCACTCATCTTCATTGAAATTTTTGTCTTGGAAGACTTTGTTTTTGGTAGCTATCACGTCTGTTAGACGGGTATCAGAGCTAAAAGCCTTGTCTGTTAAGCCACCTTATTTGATCTTTCACAAAGACAGGGTGTCACTGCGTACTAATCCCTCCTTTGTCCCCAAAGTTTGTTCCCCTGCTGCCTTAAATCAATCCATAGAACTCCCAGTTTTCTTCCCTAATCACTGTAATGCAGCTGAATACAGTTTTCATCAGCTGGATGTTCATAGACAACTACATTTTTATTTACAGCAGACCAAGGATTTTAGGAAATCAGATCAACTATTCATTTCCTTTTCTGACTCCAGATTGGGCTTACCAGTTTCTGAAGTGACACTATTTAACTGGATTTACAGTTGCATAGCCTTTATCTACAGTTGGGAGGGCAGACCTTTACCCTGCAGGATCAAAGCTCATTCTACCAGGTCGCTGTCTACCTCTGCAGCCTTTCAAGCCAGGGTTCCACTTGATAATATTTGTGCAGCAGCTACGTGGGCTACCCCTCACACTTTTATTATACATTACAAATTGGATTTAGCTTTCAGGGGTAGAGCATCCTTTGGCTCCACGGTGCTTAGGAGTATTTTCCAGTGAGCCACCCAAGAATAAGGCGCTATGGATGCTGTCCCATATGTAAAAATGAAGGTGAGATTGGACTACATAACATAAAGAAGTTATATGCTCACCATAACGTTCCATGTTGGTAGTCCATCTCACCCTTCATTTTTACCAACCCACCCTCCTACCCCCATCCTGGAAGATCTGGAGATAATAATAATAATTTGATTATCTTTGGTTGGAGACCCTTTAGTATTGGTTTGTCTGTTATGGTTATTTCTTCTAGTGAGCAGCAAACAAGATCTGGGGTTTGTACTGGTGCACTATGGGATATCTGTTTAGCCATGAGCCAACCAGAAGTCTTTGAGCTTGTAAATCGGCCGAGTCAGAGCCAAGGATCGGCTCAGAACCCATATGTAAAAATGAAGGGTGAGATGGACTACCAACATGGAACGTTATGGTGAGTACATAACTTCTTTTTTACTCATGTGTATGCTAGATGTTTGGTACTGGTGTTTGAAGAGTCTCTAGCTACATATGTGAACATGGCTCACTTCCCACTGGCACTTTCATCTCTGTGAACCAATTTCTTAAGTAATTAATGCTTTAGGCTATGAAATTCCTACGTGTTCATAGGTGTACTAGACTAATGGCTCTGGAGTCTTTACAAGCCTAGCCCATAGGATTACCCTGGCATCATGCTACCTGACCTTAGTTTCCAGTGCCTCTGTCGAGTAGAACATCTGGAGTGATCCCCGGGGTGAATTTTCTATTTCCCATCCACTCGTCAAGATTTCTCTTGAAGAGGGCCAGTGAGTTGCTCTGTTTGACATGTATGGGAAGTCTATTCCATAGCATGGGCAATCTCTGGGTTATGAACCTGTCCCTCCAGCATGTTATGCTGATTGTGGTAATGAGGTTGAGGTCTCTGGAACGTGTGGTGCGGAGGGATTGGGATTTTAATTGATAATTATCTTCAGGCTGCAATGCACCTCTCAGAATCTCCATGGAAGCCATGTTTCTGTATCCCATGGTAGGTCTTAACTTTCTCTCTACTAGAGTAGAGTTCTATGGGTGCATAAACAGTAAAAATACTTACTGGACCTGTTGCTGATATGCCCAAATGACAATTCAGTCAGTTTTCTGTTGAATGTAGATTAGTATAGTTTATAACAAACATTCTAATTTGATACATCTTCAAGTCTTTTTTTGAACTGAGGTAATTTAATTTTGGTTGTATTTACCCAGGTCTTTTTTTGTTGTTGTACAGCCCATTGATTTATAGTTCAAATTTACCAAGTTGAGTCCATGTTCTCTTATTCCATTGCTTTTGAAAGTTTTTCTCTTGTAGCAAATTTGACGGGCACCCCCAGGGTCAGCTAACAGTGCCTCAGTTCGGCTGATTCTGCTAACATGATTTTTCAATCAAGTTGCTTAAACAGATTAGTTCATGGCTAAGTAAATGCTTCAGGGTAATAGTTTCAGGAAGTGGAATGCCCACACAATCATCTGTTATATGCAATACTGTATCGCTTGTGGGATTTAGGCAGCAAGCAAATGGTTGTTCCTGTTTCAGATCCTTTCAAAGTGCATCTGTAGCATGACCAAGTCGTTTGGCAGTCTTTGATCTCCAGGTCACTCATGTCTGATCTGTTTTCTGCATTTCATTAGCCATCCTATGCCATTGCTCACAGTCCCCATAGCCTTTATTTGTGCAAACATGTGGTGTAACCTGTATGTGATGTTAGTTTGATATTTGTGTAGAGAGACTCTTAAGAGTCACATCCTTGGCAAATCCAGTAGACACTGCTACTCTGTTCTTCGGGAACTCATGTTTTGAAGTATATTGCACCTCTTTAAAGGTTACACCCATTACAGTGTGCTGTTATTTTTATTTATGTATTTATTTTGTTCACAGTAGTGGTAAAATGTAGATTACAGTATTGCATTGTATATCAGACTCTCCACTGTTTTGTGTATGACAGACTTGCATATGTAGTTCAGTATACATTTACATTACACAGATTTAACATTTGTATGTAGCAAACACAGAAAGTTGTATGCATGTACATTACAACTGGATCTCTTAAATATTGACATATTCATACTAATCATTTAGTTGTCTTTTAAGAATGACCATTTGATTTGCAGTGATTCCATAACATTCTGGTTTATTTATGTATTTATTTACTTTTGTTAACTGGGTTGATCCCAGAAGGCCATTGGCTTTTTTCAGGGAAAACCTGAGGGGTGTTTATACAGAAGGGGATGTGTGTAAATTCCTCTGTTTTTTTTGCCTAGGTGGTTGCTGGGTCCTTTAGTGACAGAAGAACATAAAGGAGGCATTCCCAATAATTACCAAGGGAGTGAATGGGTCTATTCATGGAGAGTAGGAGGATATTGAGGGACTACTGGATAAAGTGTTATCTCAAATGAGGGTACTTGCATATTATCGAAACTACATTTTTGCAGTAATACATAATTACTGCATATTTTGATGGTTCTAAACCATACAGTTGTACACTTTGACATTTATTTCATTGGTTGCCCTGACACCATGTGCAAAAGTGGGAAAAGGGGATGAGGGTGGATGGATGGATTTTTTTTACTGTGAAAGTCCGACAGGGAACAGGTGCTGTTTTTCAGCAGAGACCCTGGGAGAAAAGCTCCAAGGTAACAATTTAATGCAAGCATTATTTACAGTAACAAGTTTTATAACTGTTTTAATGAATACATACCATACTGGTCAGTATGTGTTCTTCCAGATATAAGGATTCTGAGGGATATTCAGAAAAAGCACACTTGAATGCAGTCAGTATGCCTACCTACATCCTTGCAAGCCATTATGACCATATATGCAAAATGTATCAAACCAAAGTAGTACTGCCTATTTCTTCCATGAAAAACAACCCCAGAAGAAGATGTCCACATAATCCACCCTCCCTTTAGAAAAACATCAGTTACTGCACCCGTGTCATTGAAATGTTCTTTTCAACCATGTTTACAACTTGTGAGAAACAAATACTTTACTTTACCAAATGCATTATTCCTGTGTCTGTTTTTTTCATTGTCATGATTCGATCCTCACAGTGAAAACATTCCTTAAGACAACAGGCTTGTCAATTCAAGCGTGTGTGTGTGTGTAATACATGTAAAACAGGAAGCAGAAATTTTCAGTTATTTGTCATCCTTAAGGAAATCCAAACTAATTCCTTAGTAGTAATGACTTAAAAACACTTTATAGTGTTCCTTGCACCCATTTTGTTTCTGGTATGCGAATATCACTGCCGCGAAAATGTGGTTGCAATAATACGTAAGTACCCAAATGAGCATCCTTCAGAATTGCCAGCTGAGTGCTCTGTGGTGGGGAAAATAGCAACTGAATTAAATTGTCTGATGGAGGAAGATGTTCATATGGGAATGTCTTTTGAGATGTGATTGTTGCAATCTCTGATGGACTTAGTTGCTTGCATATCATTAAATCAGAGCAGGGTAGAGTCAAGGAGGGAAGCAGACATGGATATGTACTGGGCAATTTCAATTGTTGCACGACTTAGGTAATTAAACATTTATTCCTAAGAAACTTTTTTGTGATAAGTAGATAAACTGGTCCGGCTACCTGTTTTTCTCCAGTGTAAACTGGAGTCAATAACAGGAAGATAATGTCATGAGCTGACCACAGGGGGCTAAGGAAAAACATTGTATATAACTATGTGTTCTGCTTTGCTAGAAAAAAAATGATATCTAGACGTGTCTGTGTGGTATAGCCATCTGGAAAAGGTATCTACTTGAAGATTTCTTGATTTGTATAACTTACGAGAGTTACAGATAGTATTTCTACTCTAAGAGATAGTTAGGGAACTTTGGTGTCTGGAGTTTTTTTCTGTGTTCATTCTGTCTGTACTGCCTTTTATTTTACCTCTGTTTCTGTGCCATCCTACACACATTTCAAATTGTTTTTACAATTTTATTGTTTACGTAAAGCTTATTTATTCACCTTTAAGCCATTGTGGCTGGCATGCATTATTTATTATATACTCAGCTACTCAAAGTTAGTTTCCATTATTTTATCCTAAGTATTTTAGAAGCTACGGTGTAGACTGCTTTCTACATCATACCTGTCAAGCTCCTAGTGGAAGAATTCTAGACAAAGCCAAAAATTATAGTGGAGGTGGGGGCAAAGGCCAAAATCAAGGACAGATTTTTAATGTTGCTCTTAAAAACTTAGAAGTTTCTAGAATAGCAGGTTTTGTATTACCATGCATTTTCTGAAAGATACAAATTATGAAACGCAAATTAATGCCATTATTTAGTAATTTAAATCCTCAAAGATTTGCCAGAACACCACACAGTTTGTGAAGAACAGATCAAAACTAGGAGGCAGAAATTTGGACATTCTGCAAAATTCAGGACATTTGAGAGGTATACTTCATAGCTTATTGCATATGCCGCGGTGGTACAGCAGTATCGTTGTTACCTCACAGCAAGAGGTTCTCCCGTTCGATTCTCGACTTTGCTTGGGAGTGCCTTCTGTGCGGAGTCTGCATGTCCTCCTCTCGGTTGGGTACCATTCAAAAGACATGTGTGCATAAATGAGCGTGCCTTCGTTGAAGGTTGGGCGTCAAGCTGGCACCTCGTCATTTCGTAAAAATCTACTGCCAATCATTAGTGGACCAGAGTTACGCTTTGGCGACCCCATACTGGGAAAAAGCCGAAAGACAAACAACAACAACTTCATAGCTTATTGCAAACTGGATACTTAGTCTAGGGAATAACCAGTTTGGTAAGGGTTCGATTATTGACTCAGGAGACTGATGGAGCAGTAGGGAAGGGATGGGTTTGCCCATCTCAAATGGGAAGAGACCCATTGATATCCTCCCTAAGGGGGGAGTGGTCCAAAGAGGGGAGCTGCTGTCGGATATAAACAACAAGCATGGTTGGTGGGGAAAGGGAAGTGGGTAGGTCATAAAAATAATCTCCCCTGGATGGAAACACAGACAGGCTGAGCCCCAAGGACACCATCATGATCCACAACTGGCACCAGCAAAAATGGAGAAAGTCCGGGGGGGAGGGGGGGGGTGGATAGTATCTGATAAAATCCAGTGTGAATGTTGGGTGCCGGGCCAGACCAGTAACAATGAGGTCTGCAAGGACAAAAAAAAAAAAAAACAAAGAATTCTGTAGCTGCTACATTTTGCTATGATAATATTGTGTGTAATGATTTACTGTTAGTGTTTCTTTCTGAAGGAAATAGTACAGTTGTGTCTATGACTACTTTCCAGCTCAGCAGATCTTTGTAGAGAGGTCACAGTAGCATTGAATTTACCCTTCACCCATCACCATAATTTAATAAAATTGTATGTAATTAACTTATTTTATATACTGTGTTATCAGACAGTTAATTTTTTTGTAGTAATATTTTTTTTAAATGACCACAACCTACTATAATTACAAGTCACTATGAGAACCAAATGGAGCTTTGCAAACTGAAGAATGTTCCAAGTAGTGCAGACTTTATGAGGGAGTGTCATGCACTAACCAATATTTAGAGCATTTACTGGCCGAAGACATGTATAGGTCTTCATAGCAGTCAGGGAACAGCTGGTAAAATTTCTGGCAAGGAATGAAGGCAAGTAAGGTAAGTATAATTCAAATATTACAGTTTACTGTTATGAGATCCTCTCATTGGTGATTTGCTTTTATGGTAAGTATTGTTATACACAACGGTACTTTTCTTACTAAAGAAGAGTCAGTTGCCCATGGATATGCACTGTCTTAAAAAAATTATACAGCTCTGATAATGAATGTCAATGCAACCACAGAATACCGTTTAAAAACTACATGTTTACGACACAAAACCAAACCAGTGGGCTTTCAGGACAAGAGCACCATCAAAACAAACTTTTATTGCACAAAAAAGAACAGATTAAGCACTTTCATCCGGTTGTAGCATAGGACTCTAAACACACATTTTTTAAAAAAACATTTAAATACCTTGTTAAGTCACATGATCTTCAAATAAATCAATTAACAAACAAAATGATTTGCCTTAAAGGAAAACTTTACCAACGTTCTGATAAATAGCATGTCATTAAAACTTTCATGATATTCTTTGCTACTACATAATCATTTCACTATGAAAAAAAAAAAATATATATATACATATATATATATATATATATATATATATATATATATATATGCACATATACATAAATATTTATGTATAAGAATTTCATTTGCAAAATATGGAGCTGTTAAAATATTGGTGTTACTCTTAAATATCATAAAATATGATATTGTTACACTTGTCATAAGGCTATAAAGCATAAGATCTAAGTTTCAGTATACTGGTTATACTTAAATGATCATTTAACCCCTGTGGATATATTGCTTCTAACTTTAACTGACATTTGAGTTCTTTGGCCTCTAAAATATCCTTCCAGGGACCCCCTCTTGGGTTCAAATCAACTTTGTCTATACCAAAAAACAAAAAACTGTGACTATTATATTGTCTAATGTGTTTAGCCAAATAATTTTTACTCCTACCATGTCTAATATCTAGCTGATGCTCATAAATACGTTCCTTAAAGTGTCTTATGGTTTTACCCACATAATAACATGTACACACTTTGCACACAGCATACATTATGTGGGTAAAACCATAAGACACTTTAAGGAACGTATTTATCAACCTATCCCCCCTACAAATGCCTTTACCAGACTTTTACCCTACAGAACTAATTGTACTTAACTGTCATCTAAACTCCCATAAAAAGTTTGCTGTAGCCTCAGTTTGTATCCCACCAGGAAACAACATTATAATATACTTTCATGGATGTCTGATAACATAGCCTATGAAACCACCATACTGGGCAATGTAAACATGGACTGGTCAAAACTCATGACTGACTCACCAAATATGAGTATTAACCTGCATGGTTTCACTCAACTCATCACATCCCCCACTCATATTAATAAAAACACTGGCTCTACTTCTACCCTTGATTCGATACTTACTACAGACCCTAATCTTTACCACAACTCCCACGCCTTACCCGACTCTATTAGTGGCCACCTACCTAATCACATCCAAAGGCACACTATCCAACTAGCAAAGAACCACATATGCAGAGACTGTCGTAAACTATCCTCCTTTGATACAGAATCTTTTAACTCTAAACAGACATCCATCAATTGGTCTTTCCTCCTCCACCTTTGCCTTAATGAAGCTGTTGAAAAATTCAACCAGATTTTTCTCAACATCTTAGACTCACTCATCCCCCCCCCAAAAGAAAAATTAGGATAAAATCATCCTAGGCACCTTGGCTATCAAAAGAAACCCGCTCCCTCATGCAAAAAGGGGATAATCTCTGGAAAACCTGACAGAAAACCAGATCCCCTACCTTACTATAAAATCATAACGAAATCAGAAATCTCACAAAAAACACATTTTTTTTAGTTTTATAATACTGCACAAAACTACCACCTCTCTAACCCTAAAAAATTCTGGTTTAGTATCAGTAATATGCTTCACCCTGGTAACTCATCAACCCCAAATCCCTTCCCCAGTAACTCACCACTTGAGACTGCTACCCTGCTTAATAACTATTTCATAGACACTATCCACAAACTTACTCACTCTAACCATAACGCCAACTACCTAAACCCTCCCACTTCTCCTTCTAATAACAACATTAACTCCTTCTTTCTTAAACCTGTCCCCACCTCTATCAAATCTCTTCTACAGAAACTTAAATCCTGCTGTCTATCTGTCAACAAACTACCCCCCATCTGAAGATTGCTGCAGAATCCATAGTTTACCCTCTCTCTATCCTAATAAATAGGTCTATACAAAAAAGCACAGTCCCAGACATTTGGAAATATTTCTACACTATACCACTGCACAAAGGAGGTAACTCCACAGGCCCCTCTAACTTTAGACCAATTGCCATTCTATCCCCAATTTCTAAAATTCTTGAAAAGTTCATTCAGTCCCAATTGTTTAAATACCTAGTTCACAAAAACGCCTTAACCCCTACCCAACACAGCTTTCGGCCAAACTGCAGTACTGCCACTGCCCTGTTGTCTTACACTCAACAGGCCATAGATAATCTCAGATCTGAACACCAAAACCTAATCACTGTCCACAAACCTAAGCATCCTGCTGGACAACTTCTCCTATTATTTTCCTTAACCAAAAAATAGAATTCTCTCCCCCCTTCACTAAGGACTTCAGAAGACGCTGATAATTTTAAATTTCAGCTCCATTCTTACCTCTCCTCCAATTGGAAATGCAACTGCATTCTCCCCACCTAGCATACTTTTACTTCACTCCATCTTGAATTTCTGAATACCTTGGCTCACTCAGATTGTTTGCTAATCCAGTGATACTGCTATCAATGTATATATTGTAAATATTTTTTTCTCTTCTCTTTGAAATGAACATTTTATTGACATCCTCAAGATTTATATGCTATGTAACCATTGTACAATATATGTCTCCATCTTGAAATGTATTTGTATTTTGTAACTGTTTTTACTATACTTTGCTGCATCTTTAACTATACTGTGTATTGTGGAGCTTTTCTCCCCAAGCATCCACTGAAAATGGGCTCCCCAAGCCCAGTGGATGTCCCTGCTCATCAAACTGGATATAAATAAATAAATACTCAACTTGTGTCCTATCTCTACCTTGACCTGTCCAAAGCATTTGAGAATGGTCTGTCACTCTCTACTACTAACAAAACTAACCAACCTTGACCTCTGTCTTCCCACCTTGCAGTGGTTCTCTAGCTACCTTACTAATAGACTACAATCAGTCTGATGGCTCACTACCTGCTCTCCCTTCTTGCCTGTAGAAACAGGGCCCCCCAAGTGTTAAATCTTAGGCCTCCTTCTATTCAATATCTTTACCAACCAGCTCCACTCTGCTTGCAGCCACTCGATTCTTATCCAACACGCAGATGACTCAACACTTATAACCACATCTGACAACATGCCACAATTCCATTCACATACTCAGAGTACACTCGTTGCTGCAGAAAAATGGCTAATTGAAAATCAACTTTTTCTAAACCCTAAGAAAACTAAACTCTTACTCTTCCTACCAAAATCACTCTCACACCACAAACTCACCTTCTCCATCTCTTCTCTAAATAACAAATTATCAAGGTTGATCCACATACTAAACTCCTGGGCACCATAATAGATAACCAATTAAAATTTGATCTGCACAGTCATCAGTGTATCAAAAAGACACACCAAAAACTGGGGTTACTATAGCATAACAAAAAATTCCTTATGCCAGATGCCAAAGTATCTCTAGCTAGGGCTTTCCTCCTGCCATGTGTGCTCTCTGCTGCTCCAATACTCTCAAATGGGTCTACCTGAAAAGGCCAACAGCCCAGAAGACTGACCACAAGATGAACAACACCAGAAGGATGACAGTTGAAATAGCCGACAACTGGAAACCCCGACATGTAAAACACTGACAAGCATTTCCACACTGTAGTGCAATCCCGGAGTTGGTATATTAAAGTTACAGGGGCTGCGGGGGGTGCAGGGGGGCGTAGCCCCCCCGCTAGCTTTGTGAAAGTAAGTTAATTTTCTTTTATATTTTAGTAGGTTGCTGTGTTTTGATTTCGGAGTGACTGCAGATGTCTTTATATGCTGGTGGTGTGTTTTGTCGGGGTTATGGTTTGTCGGGATTGTGAATTGTTGGCTTTCTGCATTGTCGGTGTTCTGGTGTCAGGTGTTTCATTGTCGGTGATCTCAGCTTTCGGCTTTCTCGGATAGAGCCTCTCAAACCTACAGTCCACATTACTCTCCCAGCTTGAGCAAATATACATATAATTAAATCGCCTAATTTGCAACAAACCACCCTTAAAAATCACACCATTACATCACATTAAAAAAATGCAATGGCCAGAGTTCCACCATCAACTACTTATCTCACAGCTACAGATCACATACTCTCTTCTCCACAAACCTACTGCCTGCCCCTCCCTCTCCATCTTCGTGTCCTTCTACACCCCCACTAGACCTCTTAGAAGCTCTGACCAACAACTTCTTGACGTACATAAACCTAACAAAAACATTAGTAAGCTTCTTTACAATTACAATGTGTCTTTAGTCTGGAACAAATTTTCCTAGGGTCTATATTATATGAACAAAAGTTCATATAAGCGAATACTCAATGACCGAAAATCCCAGACATCGAAAACCTGTGCCCCCCACACACCCCACTAAATATATATTCCAGCTCCGAGATTGCACTACATTAAGGAAAGGGCAAAAACTCCAATCTTTACTGTACTGCAATCCCACAACATGTACCTCCATGTCCGGGAGTTTCGCTCATTAGAGCATTTGCTTATATGAACTTTCGTTCATATAATGTAGATCCATTTTCCTACACTATTAGAAACATCCCAAATACAAATTAATTGAAAAAACAACTAAAACATTACTTATTAATCTCATGGATATGCCATTGCCAGGACCCTAAATGAACCCCCCCCCCCCATTCTCACCAACCTTTTATCTCTACCTTTGCTCACTCCTCTCCCACTCTTATAACCTTATAGCTACTTCTCTTCAGAATCTCCTCTGTCTCACATTTCCCCTAGTATCAACTCCTTTCTGCCTCTTTTTTTCTTTTTCTTACATTCCATGCCTCATCTGTAAATACTTAGTGTAGCTGCCAGATCCTCCTCTTAATTGATCTCACTCTGATTTGTTGATTGTAACTGTATTTTTTGCTTATTTTTTTGTGCATATTCCATGTATTACTGTATATGTTTACTATACTGTGCAACTTAAAATTTCTTTTTATATGAATATTTTTATGTAACTTTTCTGGTGCTTTTCTCCTCGGGTCTCCACTGAAAAAGGGCTTCTAGCTCAGTTGGACCAACCCAGTTAACAAATGTCGAATAAATAAATAAGTAGTGTTAATCTTACCAGCCTTGCTATGAAAATGCTTTATATATCTCTCTGAACTGAGACCATTATTCATTATTCATTTACTTAACCATGACTTTGTTATGGTGGTCAAATGATTTATTTACGCTTTGTTTACAGATTAGTTCCACTAGCCCAACAGCCATTTTTCAAGGGAGATCCAAGGAGGTATTTGTACTGACTAGGGAAAATTTACCCAAGGCAACAGGAGAAATTCCCCATCTCTTTTGGGTGGGGATAGCCATTAGCACATTATGGGGAAGTCATCAGTGTGTAACTAGAGCCAGAGGACAGTGGTGCATCTGCAGTGATGGATGATTTTTCAGGAAGTAATTAAAAAAAATAGAGTTGAACGTACAATTATACATTATGATGGCTTGTAACTGCCTGTATAGCAGAAACTGATAAATGAACCAGACCCTGGTGATGAATCAATCCTTTTCATGGCTTCTGGAGAGGAGGAACTGATTACAGTGCATGAGGATAGTCATTTGCATGTTGAAATAGTTACACACACACACACACACACACACACACACACACACATATACGTTATGTGGTTGGCTAATATTGGATATCTGATCTAGGAACAGCATCCTAGGAGTTATGTTAATTTAATGTTAGAAGGGACTTTGAAAAGAAAAAATTCTGTTAAATGGAGACCATTGGTAACAGCTGTGAACAAGAAAGGCTTGAGTATTGAATTGCTATTTTGTATTGGATACATTGATTGAGTCACTTGCTTTATCAGTGGTGGGGGTTTGTCCCTTTATCCACCTTTAGGGAACAAATGCTTTTGTGACTTCAATGCTTGAATCATTTAATTTATTGACAGTTTTTCAAATCAAAGTAGACTTAAAAAAGAATGGAATGAGTGCTTAAAAAAGACTTATTACAGTTTAGAACTAATATCTTGAATGGAGCTGATATAAGGGAATATTTGTTGCACTACTATGCAAGTATTTTTGTTCTGTTTAATACACACACATGCTAACAGTAAATGTCTCTTTCAAGCAACTTTCTAACACCAAAGCGCAATATAATGGGGGGAACAAAGGTCCAAAAATAGTCACAAATTTTATTACTGTCATATAGTTAAAAAGTTGCTTGAAGGAGAAGTTTTCTGTTAGCATACATTTTTCTGAATGTTATGAAGACTGCATCTCAAATGTCTGTCATTATTTAATGATGTCTGGCTTGCTAAAAAAAAAATGTTTTTATGTGGAAAAGACCAAAACTATGAGGCAAAAATCTGGACATTCTGCAAAGATCTGGACAGGTGAGAGGTAAGCGAGTTTGCAGAGATTTAAGGAGGGTTGGGGCAGAAATACAAGAAAAAGCAGGTAAATTTCTGTTTCTTTATTTTTGTAGAATGTACCCAGTTTTTCTTGTATTTTACTCTGCCCTCCATAGCATATTCCAGTAAAAAAGTCTGGTTGCTCAATTGTACTTTGGCAGCCGGAATTTCTTCTATTGGAATATGCACAATTTCAATGGGCATGCTGGTTGAGCTGTCTAGTCAGCGTGCATATTTTTGAATAACAATGACCTATCGAAACCCATTTAGTAGTACCACTGGTAGACTGGGAAAAATGACTAAATGTGGGCAGTGCATGCAGTGTAAGCACATATTAGAGGGAGACAGGGTTTTACTCAAAGGTTATGGATGGGTCAGATTACTTCAGAAACACAATTGTGGTAGTAAAAAAGTCATTAATGCCAGCATTTGTCAGACTTGTATGTGCTTCTATATCGGAAAAAACAAAACTGCTTTTAGAACCCGCATTTATCAACATATTTATGGTATAGATTATCAACATATTTATGGTACAGATAAATGTAACATTACAAATGCATTAGCCAAACATATCAACCTTCACTCAGGTCACTATTTCAAGTTTATAGTCCTCGAACAGATCATCAGAGATGAAAGGGGTGGCCCTATTGACCATTTACTGGAGTATAAAGAACTATTATGGCAATTGAGGGTCAATGCCACCACTAGCCCAGTGCTTAATGATATGGTTTCATTTAGTAGTTTTTTAAAATTAAAAGCAGAGTTTTGCATTTAAATATTCCATGTCTTTTACAACCATGACAAGAATGTTATTGATTTTATTTGTTCTTGGTTATGAAAATATAGTTATAAAGAGATATAACACCTATGGTCAAAATTTCATGACTTGCTAGCAAAATGTATTAAGGGAGCCTGTACCTTTAAAAGTGTATGTACATTTTTACAGTTTTTTAATTGATTTATTGCACTGGTTGTATAAGACTCAGTGTGTAACTTGATTTTATTCTGAAGAAGTCATAGTTAAAAATTGATAAAAGCGCTCAATAAAAAAAATTACTTTTCCTGGTCGTCCAGTTCGCTTTGTAGTTTCTTAGTTTTGCTCCTTTTGGTTTACAATGACCTATCGTTATATAATAATGTTTAAACATACAAAAGAGTATTTTGAGACTGGTTTCAGAAGTGATAGCATAGAGGTATATGGAATGAAGGAGAATGGATAGAAAGAAAATGCTGTTTTGTATTAAGGAACTTGTGAAAGGTATTGTTGAAGGCAGAATAAAATTTATAATACTAACTTGTGATGTTCATAATGCATTTGTTAATAATACCCATTCAGTATTATGGCATATTCTAACCTTATATGGAATGCCAGAGAAGGTAGCACTTTTTTTAAAACAGATGTATGCTACGTCTTAGGTTGTGACCATAGTGGATTGATGGAAAGAATGGCAATATGAGTTGGTAGTGGTGTGAAACAAGGTTATCCTCTTAATCAAATGCTTTTGAGGTTTGTAATGAATGCTGACATGCAAACATTAAATGATGATATGAATCAAGCTCACATGTATCAGGGAATAGTCAAAATCATTTTAGTCTCTATGTTTGCTGCAGATTTAACTGTTTTGGTTCATGGTACCTATTGGATTAGGCATGTCACAGATAAGTAACTAGTTGGACTATTTAGCATTATTGGGTTAAAGTTATCTTGTGAGCAAAGTAAAATGTTTGGGAAGGTTTAATATGCTGATACATTGGAAATTGAAATGCTGGGCATACCTTTTGGTGGTAGTATAGTAATTTGTTCCCATTGGGAAATGTGGATAAACACCTGTGGACTGTTGTTAATGTTTGGAAAATGTATATACTTTGTCTTGTGGCAAAAAGGTAAATCTGACTCATTCAGTATTATTAAGAAAACTGAATTAGTTATATGATTTATATGTTACCTTATTCTAAGGGGGGGGGGCTTTTGAAAGTATTTTTTTCTTTGCTGTATAGGTAGATAGGTCAAACCCTAATAAAAGATGTGTTATTTGTTATAATACTAGGAAAGGAGGATTAAATCTTATTAATTTTGTAGTTTTGTTGAATTAATTACATCTCATCCTATAGAAAGTGTTTATGGACACGTTTTATATATATATATATATATATATATATATACACACAATGTAGATAATAATTTTTGGGTGGGTGTAAAAAAAAGAAAACTAGTAGCTGAATTTTTAATGAATATTATACAAAGTGTATGTAGTCACAATTTTGTAATAACAGGAATTACAAAAATTTGTAAAGTATGATATGAACAAGTGATGCAAATTTGTGTTTGAACAGACCCATGGCAGAACATTTCTGACATATTTAAGGAAAGTCTTATACCAAGAAGTAAGAGGTTTTCACATGTATGTGAGGTTAAATACTTTTCATGGGATATGTCTTTAATGATATTTCCTGTAAAAGGGATTATGAAATATAAAAAGAGTGAGTGAACGATTATATCGTCTATGTAAAGCCAATGAAAGGATGGAGCATGCCTTTTTTGATATGCCATACAATAAAAATATTCAGAGGCAAGAGTGCAAATCATTGGAAAGGAGTGAGAGGGACAAACAGCAAAAGTGGATATGATTATTCATAGGTTCATAAATTAATACTAGGCTATTTGCCCTTATGGGCCATTTTAAGCCTAGCCCAGTACTCCATGTGAGAATCAAACCCTGCACCTCGTGTCTGCAAGGTAAACATCTTAACCATTCTGCCATCCTCCCACCCATGTCTGTTTGTGGTCATTATGAGATTATGAGATCAGGGAAAGGGATGATAAATGTATTGATAGGATTGTATTTGTTTTACACATATGGAAGTTCAGATGTGCTGAATTGTTGTATAGCAAAAGAGATATTCAGCGATTACAAAGAGAAATACTGGTTGCATTTGAAGGGGAGGGTTGGATAATTGTTTTGTAATTCTTTCCTTCAAAAATATATAATTGTTTGCTGATAGCATTAATAATTTTGTATAAGATGTAAATATGTAAAGCTGAAATTAGATATTTTAATAATAACCTGTACTCCTTTGATAAGTGCTATCAGATCTTTAACTCAATCTGAGCTCCCACCAACTCAGGCAGATGAGACCTCAATTTAACCTCTCATCTGAAAGATTTTATACCATCAGGGTTTTTATACAACTTAGCAGTGAAGAGAACCCAAGTCATTGAAGGCCTTTTAATCAATTTGTATTTTTAAGTCAGTTGTCTGCATAGATTAACATTTCCAAAAAAGGCACTTTACTGTGCTAGGTTGCAAAAAGACAAACTTGCATTAAACTCTACCACAGAATTTGACTTCCAAAGCAGTCCCACATCATCTATGGAGTAACCTTTTTTTTTTTAATTTTTTGTACATTACGGTGCCCCTAGTGCTGATTTAAGAACCCTGTTTTGTGTTGTGAAAAAATGTATGTATGAAAATGGTCTTCCTGGTTCTCCTCCCCAAGAGAGAATGGGCTACTGTGGCTGTTGTTTGTGGTATAATTACTGTTGGTTACAGAGGAATGTTAACATTAAATGCCCTGTGCTATCAGATCTGCACTAAACTTAGTGTGGTATGAAATGCTGCTGCTCCATTATGCAGGGAGTACATAAGACAGCAGCAGGTGTCCAACTTGGTAAGTTTGCTGTTGATCACACCTACTGTTCCCTGTGCATCCTACTGTTTGCATATGCCTGGTTGTGTGTGGCAGCAATCTGTTGCACCTTAACTACTTATGTGAAACTGGATTTGGAATTGTTAACTGTCACTCCCCTTACTGTATGTTTCTCATTTGAGGTTGAATCTTTACTTGCTGTACTGTGTCCCTGCTGTGGCTGATTGTTTACTTAATCTCACACCTTGCTGCATTGCTACTACCTTTCTGTACTGCATTTGTTACTGTGACATTTAACTCTATTGTTGCCACTTTGAGTATTATGTTGTGGAATCCATGACTAGTATACTTAGTGTCTCTTTGTAACAATTTGCTCATTGTATTACCCACATCATACAGTCCTGGGACATTTTTATATTGTATTAACCACCATTTGAAGTCTTGGACACACTTGTATACAAGGCATCCATGTTTGCAGTTCAGTCATACACTAATAAATTTGCCCTGCATTGATCACTACATTATAATATTCCTGCATGCTGCTTAGACATCCTTATATTAATACTTTGTTGAACATCTCTTAGTTTATGTGACGTCCATGTGTGCTGTTCAGTTAACCATTATAATGCTGTACTGTAATGAGCTTTACCAAGCAGTACTGTTTTGTACAGTATCATAGTATACTTCACTGTGTACATTAGATAGAGATGACTTGTTTTGCACTGACCTGTAACTTGTTTCACTGACCACTTAAATATCACACAGCTATTGTATTAGGTTCTATTATACTTTATGCTCTGTTTAACTGCCCCTTTGTATGTCATACAGCGCCCCCTCCCTCCTGCATAGACCAAGGGTTATCAAATTCTGTAACATCATATAAGGCGCATTCCACCTTGCTTGGTTAAACATAGATCAGTCCCCAGTCTGTTGCCAGCCTTCTCCCAATTTGCACCTTGAGGCAGGGTGTAACCTGCCACATGATTTCACCAGAAAATTAATCTACATGTGAGAGGTACAAATATTAATTATAATTGGAGGCAAGCCTCTTGCACCAACTGGTTATAAGTACCAATACAAATGACATCCCCTACACACTGCAAGACGAACTGTAAAACTTTCCTGTGCTGAGATGCACCAATTGGTTATGAGTACTAGTACTAATACCACCAAGACACACTGCAAGATAAATTGTAAAACCTTCTTGCACCAGATGCACCAGAAATCACTTCCAAAATTAGAGGCATCCTAGACATTTTACTGCAAGTACATGAACCACGGCCAAACCTCAGCAACACACTAACACCCATTCCAACCCATTGATAGCATCTTTATCTGCCACCCCCACCACCATCACCACAAACAAGAATTGCTAGAGTGGTTTGACTGAGGCTTTCAAGTTACAGTAGCAGCCCACTCACTATGGAAATGTAGTTGTTATAGGTGACTCTGTAGTTCAGCATACCAGTGCGACATTCAGAGGGCTGAGCAAAGATGGGATTAAAAGTTAGTTGTGTCTCAACTGCTATAATCTGCCATATCACCCAGACACTTAAGTCCCTTCACTGCAGGTATGAATATGACATGGTAATTGTTCATGTGAGTGTGAATGACTGACAATGCACCAGTAAATACAGTGGTGCTCTCTTGATTATGTGTATAAGGCTGGAACCAAACTAGTCTTGAGCAGTGTCCTACCATCACCAAGAATTACGTCACAGTATAAGCAAAATATGGTTGATTTTAATAATGGGCTTAGTTATTGATGTTATTCTGAGGAGGTCCATTGTGTGTCAGCCTAGAAGGAGATGGAAGACAGCCCCTCTTGTTTGCCTGGGAGCATCTTTTACCTATCCCTTATACTTCTGTGTACTGGATAATACTTTATTTTCCCACCAGAGTTCCTTTTTAGGCATTGTCAGTCTACTGTGGCTGCTAACGTAGTAAATACAAATTCTAATCTGACAAATGTCAGTGCAGCACTACTAGGGACCAGAAACCTAAATAAGAAAAGTGCATTCCCTTGAAGCCTTCCTGACTCTACAAAATATAAATATTTCTTTTATCACTGGAACCTCATTCAATAACAGTGATAACATTCTCTCCTTACCTGGCTTCTATGCCTACCACTTTAGGCCAGTTAGTGAAAACAAAAGTAACACTATTGATGGCATGAGTGTCTATATCTGAAACACAACCACCTGTAAACAGCCTGACTACAACCATGACCTTGAACTGCTTCATATCCAAATATCCATAAACAAGACCTCATTCCACCATCTGGGAAACTATAGAACCCATCTCTAACACTTGCAAAACAAGAAATATATCTTAGCAAACTATAGCCTTTCTCTTATTAACTTGAACACTATCTTTCTAGAAGACTTTAACTACCCCTCCATAAATTATCACACCTACACCTCTACAAATAGATATGCCCAATGCTTCCTTGACGTTGTCATTGCAAACTCCCTTCATACGTAAGGTTTATAGTTAAGTACTAGGCTAGCTGCTTTTGTGGACCATTTTAAGCCTAGCCACTTTCTCTTGGTGAGAATCAAACTGGTACCATTATGTGAACCCCAGAACTCGAAAAATCTGCAGACCTGAGTATTAGCTAACCATACCACAAAAGAACCCCTTGATCAGATATTACTGCCCTCTACTAGGGGTACCTACATATTTGAGCTTGCCCTTACAAGCACAGCTCCTGTTTTGTCCTTGCCTGTTGTCATACCCTTACATGTCAGATTAGATTACTGCTATGTTTTATTCACCATACTGTCCCAGTGCAGGTCAACAACCAAACCAAAAGTCTTTAGAGACTTTCTAAGGTCATTTTCTTTAAGCTTGATGATGACTTGAGAAGGTTCAACAGTATCCCATGCCTTGATGATCCCATAGTAAGTACCACTGCATGTATCCAAAGTTTATACTCCCATCTCAACTCCTATATTGTGTTTCATGTTGCTGTTCACCAGAAATACAATGCTATGTTTAGAAACATGCTCCACTATAAATGATCTCTACAACAAATGAAAAATGTTCAGAACCCTAAAGAATAGAACAAAAACTCAGAATGTTGTAATCAATTTCAAAAGGGTAAACAACTCAGGAGCAAGATCATATTCTGTATAGCTAATTATGAACTAAAGTTGTCATGTCAGCAAAGTATAACCACAAGACATTCTTTAATTATGTAAATAACTTGAAATAATACCCAGTGTTGCACCAAGCTTAACTCGACTGGCATTACAAGTCATACCCTGAAGGGAGTATTCTTGTAAATAAACTCAGCTGCAACTTCTCTCCTCTGTTGTCTCCAGACATGCATAGTATCCAGTCCATACCCACTACCCCAGGTAATTACCTTTGAAGCGATACTAAAAGTGCTATCCAAGACAAAAGACACCTGCTCTTTTGGTCCAGATTACATAACTAGGCTGTTTCCAGATCAGCATGAAGCACCCTCTTGTCAGATCAGACCTCCTCCTTAAACTGCTCCAACTATTCAGATATTCTGCACTGGATATGCATTATCTATTTCATAGTGTGAGTCTGCTGCTTGGATCTTTGCCAACAAGATTGCCACCATCAGATCTGCTGTTCTGTTATCTGATCCCATGGGCATTGCTGTGACTCCACCCTTTCCTTTGACTATGTCTTGCTTAGTGTTTGATATTCCCCATTATGAAGGGTTCACTAGTGTTATCTTAAGCATGTCAATGATGACCTGTACACTATATCACTGTTCATCAGGGCTCGTGTTGGCTAATCTTGAAGTGCTTGGATCAGTAGTTTTTCAGATCCTAACTGTCTTTGAGGGATAGGGTTTTCCACTGGTTTTGAAAGAAGCCACTGTTATCCCTACCTTCAAAAAAATCTTTTGTTTCAAATTTTCTTGACAGCTACTGCACAATCTCTTATCTTCCTTTTGGGGAGAAAGTTATTGTGAAGGTTTATAGATTCTTATGTAGTTAATAGGCATGAAGTCCAGGAGACTATTAATGAGCCTAGCCCAAATTCCTAATTGCCTCAAAACACTGTCTGGTTAATTGACTTGTTCAAGTTCACAAAATAGGCAAATTAATGCTAAGGGAATCAAACTATGTGCCACAGGAAGTAGTTCATAATAGCTCATGGCCTTGATCCTGTACTCTAACCTCCAGAATCATAGCCTTAATCCTCTGTACCAACTGCCAGACTCTGTAAGCAGATGGAGACTTATCTTACAGTTTGTATGCCCATGGACCCTTTTCAATTAGGTTTCCCCACTAACCATAGTATGAAGGCAGCTCTTGTGAGAGTTGTTCATGATCTTTTGGCAAGGAACCAGCAGCATTACTCAGTGTTTGTTCCCCTGGATCTCTGCAACATATGATATTCTGGACCATGGCATTTTGATAGAATGATTACGAATGTACTGTATTTTTTCCACCATGGTCTTAGACCATTTTACTGCTTACCTCTCTTGCCATACACACAAAGTTTGTTCGGGGAGCAGTACATCTTCCATGCTGCCTCTAGAATGAGGAATAAAACAAGGTTCTGTGTTAGGCCCCTTATTGTTCACAGTTTACATGCTTCCTGTAGATCTGCTCAGGGAGAAGGGCTTAGCCTACCACAGTTATGCTGATAAAACACAGTTCTACCTCTCCTTTCCCTGGGATGGTGCAGTGGGTATGAATTTCTTGTCCAGTGATTTAGAAGCCATGCACTCCAGGCTAATTCAAAATTAGTTGAAACTTGACACCTCCAAAACTGAGGCCATGGCAGTTCATGCCCTTGCCCATATTTGTCATGTATTGTGGCAAGACTGGTATCACCTTAGATTCCAGACTAATACTTCATGACCAGGTGTCAGCCATACTGAAATCCTTGTGTTTTCACCTATGAAATGTTTTCAGGATTAGGCACCTGATATCTCAAGCTGATCTCTCATTGTTGTTCATACCCAAGTCTCCTCAAGGTTGGAGTACTTTAGTACCCTGTATCTGGGCTTTCCAAAATCCGAGATGGAGCAGAACTAAGCTACAAGCCTGCTTACTGATACATCATGTTGCCAGCATACTATGCCTTTTCTATATGGCTTGCATTAGCTTACTGTACACTAAAGCATCATCTGTAAGATCTTAGTGTTGGTGTTCTTGTCCAATCATAACTTTGCCCCCTGCTTCATAAAGGAGCTTGTAGTACCCTACTGCCCCGTCTGGCAGTTCTGTGAGTGTACCTTGACATTTCTGGGTATTATTTGTTCCCTTATTAGGCCCCCTCACCTGTGGAATTTGTTACTATGGTGGCTTCAGGAGCACCTGTCAGATCGGCTTTAGGAGAGAACTCAAAACATATCATGTTGATATGGCATTTGATGTGGTAGGATGAACTTGCCTATCTAACTGAAATTTTGAGCTTCTGTTTTTTATTTATCAATTGATGTTAATGTTATTTTCTGTAAAAACACCTAAATAAAGTTGAAGATGAGTTGAATCACAGCCTCTCTGCTGAATACAGGCCAGAAGCTTGGAAAGAATAGAGGACCCACCACAGGTCTAGGCAACTATAGACCTATCAGCAGCACCAGCATATTTTACAAGGTGATGAAATGTGTCATCATTGATCTCTTAGACAGAGATATAGGGAGCCTACAATCCCTAGAACTAACCCAGTTAGCTTTTTAAAAGGTAGGCCATGCCTATTAAATTTAGATGACATCTTTTAAAGTGTCACTGAAGCACTTGGTGAGGATAGTTCCATACACACTGCTTACTTCATTTTAGGTAAGAGTTTTGGCATGGCATCCTACTCTGGCACCATTGAAAAACTTGAGAAACTCAATATAAACCCCAATATAACTCACTGGATTGCTGATGGACACCACTTTTTCAGAGTCACTAGCAATATGTCCTGCAATAGACTTGTCAGTAGTGTACTCTAGGCCTTTGTTTTGGACCACTTCTGTTTGGTAACTACTATTCTGATGTCAAGTCTGATATTAAAGCCTCTGGCTGACCAGGTTTACTGATGGCTACAAACTTGGAGCCACTATCATCTCCTGAGAAGACACTCAGATCCTTTAAGAGGGCCTACTCGGACAAGTTTATTGTGTCAGGATCAAAGTATAAACCCAAACTCTAGCAAATGTAGCATTTTACAGCTTAGGAAGTAGACACCCTTGCATGCCAACCACATAAATACCACCTTAAGTTAGCTAAAAGAACACAGACAGTTATTTTTTTTATTTGTATAGTATACTTTACTAAGCATATGTACACTTAACTTGCTTGTTTTTTTCACCTTCAATCACAATACTGACATTCTTTTTATTCCTACCTAGACTATATGATTGTATTAATGAACTGTATAGCACATATTTTTCATTTTCTGCTTGTATCTGAGATTGAATCAACATTTTTATCTGTACGTTGTATATGTATTGAACTGTTATTTATAAATGTGAAGCTTTTCTCCCCTGGCCTATGCTAAAAAATATTTTGTCCAGTCGGACTTTCCCAATAAACAAATGTAAAATAAATTAAAAATAATAATAATAAAATAAATAACAATTCCCTTAAATCAGACATTGTAGTTAGAGAAAATTTCATGGATGGCAAACTCTCCTTTCATCACTATTACACATCCACTGTTATTAGGAAAGCCTTCTGCCTCACTAATCTGGTTACCAAGGGTATCTATTTTCAGTCAGAAGAGGTCATTGCTCCCACTTACTCATCCTGCATTTTGGACCATACTGAACAGTGTACCTTTTGGTATGCACCTGTCCAAACACCTAACCCAGCTTGAAACCCCCCAGTGGTACTTCACTGAAAATGTTAGCTATGGTCTTCCTGTGTTACCCAGAGCATTTAGATGTCTGTCTCTGTTCTCTGTCTCTTAGAGACTCTTATGTGATGAGCTAGGCTTTTCTTACAAAACTTTTATTAACCCAGTCTTTCTTGATCTAATACCTATTTGCACAATGGTTAGTAATCCAAATTTAAGGTCAAGGGACCTAAATGTGTATTACAACATAAATAGGGCTTGTTGACATGACAAGTGTTTCTCTCTATCGACCTGTGGAACAAACACACTTTCTGTGAAGCAAAGCACTTCCCTCACTATCTTCAAATCTAACAGAGATGAATGGATGGAAAGCCACAACTTTACCCTAGCCTAGACCCCCTCCCCTTATGGAAGAACTAGCTAGGTGTACCAGTAGATTGTCGTGTGTAGGCTTCAGAAGGCTTTTAACTGCCTTATAGGTTCATAGGTTCATACTAGGCTATCTGCCCTATGGCATTTATAAGCCTAGCCAGAGTTTGTGTGGCTTTCACCACCCCTTAGGATGAGAATACTATACCCATTAGTTTGCTGTGCCTCTGTCTAGCAGTGACACAGAGATGATTCCCGGGGTAAACCTACGATCTCCCATCCACTCGTCAAGATTTCTCTTGAACAGAGTCAGTGAGGGGCTCTGCCTCACATGGACTGGGATTCTGTTCCATAGTGTAGGGAGTCTCTGGGTAATGAATCTGTCCCTCCAGCATGTCCTATTTATATCCGTGTTGAGGTTTAAGTCTCTTGCTCTCGTGGGTCTGGTGGATTTGGATTTTTTGAGGTGGAGCATGTCCATTAATTCCGGGTTGGACATGGCCTTGTATGTCAGGCACAGATCACCTCTGAGCAGACGGTATGCGACTGAATAGAGCTGGAGTTTCTTCAGTCGGGCATATCACCTATTAGTAACCTATGACTTTATAAGGATGCATTGTGCAACACTGCAACTGCTTGGTCAGAAACACACTGCTGCACATTCTGTGAAATGTTAAAAGACACATGGCTGAACAGTGCAAATTGTTATCCACTAGGTGACAGCCACCACACTGTTGAACAAGAACTCGATATTAGAATAAAGGAAGTAGCCCAAACAGCTGACTCTATCTACTGGCTGCAGTGTAACACCATCAGATATCGAAAGGAGCTGATATACACAGAGCTGCTCTGTCAAATTGTAGCCGACACCAGAGTAGAACCAGAGTCACTGGAGGATGAGTCATCAACCACCACTTCACCAAACCTTGTAGCATATCAAAGAACCCTGATTTCCAGGAGATAGGTCCTAATGGGCAGACACCCCCAAAAGCCTTAAAAGCCATATTTCTCAACTGGCAACTAGAGTATGGAGAGAGAGACTAAAACAGCTCCAAACACAGAAGTGAATAATTGATTTCTTTTTTCAAAACACTGACAGCAGTGGAAAACAGAATAAACAAGAAATTCTGTTTCTCGCTTAAATTAAATTCAGTCATTCAAATAAATCAACATTGCAGTACACAGACACACAATGTCAGCAAAGCAAGAGTCATCAGGAAACTAGGCAAGACAATACTGGTAGCATACAGACAAAGTAATAATTAGTATGTAGAGAATGTTTTACTAATTTTTAATTTGTAATAGTGTTGAATTAAATGAGCCTTTTCACAGTACCAGCTGACAGCAATAGGCTGTGTGTGCATAATAATAATACTTCTGTATCTTCCCCGTTTCACTTAACCATGCGGGTCTCACTCCCACTCTCTATGGATTATCGGAGATCCAAAAACACCATAATTGTTACAAAAGTATGGAACTAGTAATAAAGATAATGCAGGGGTAGGCTAGAGGATCAGTGGGCTTGAAAAATAATTGCAAAAAGCATTTAAAAAATCTTAATTGTACTACAGAGAGATAATGAAGATGTGAGACCTGTGTTAAATGTACTTGAAATATACATTAGTGTTGTTATTAAAAGCAGTACTGGCTTCAGTGATGCCTAATAGGATGCAAAGGATTCTGGCACAGAAAGTGAAATATCTAGTCCCCTTATATGATTGGAGTGAACTCAGGACTACATAAAGAAGGAGTACTTGGCTAACTGATATCACAGATGATAATTAAGAAGTAATTAGAAGGGTGAAGATAGAAATTTTAGCATACTTAGCAAGGATAAGTAAGTGACCATGTTGTGATTTATAACTTTGAGAAATGAAACTGTTTTCTTAAAGTTACACAATGTTACTGTTATTCAGTATTGCAGCTGCAATAGTTAAGTGGAATTACTAGGCTTGCTATGTGTTTTAGAGGACAGCATTCTGCTTTAACTGTAGATCCTTTTTTATTTGTTTAAATATGGCAGGCATGCAGCCCTAAAATTTAAACAAGAAGTGTTAGCCTCAGCAAAACACTTGTGATGAGTGCTGTGTGTTATTAATCAATACAGCACTTTGTTTCTGGTCATCTGATTGCTGTTGTGGTAACTTACAACAATAAGTTGTTGATCGCCGTCTATTCATTAGTGCCCCATGGAGCTTGTTCACTTAAAATGCACTTTATAGGATAGAATCCTTGGTAAAGAGGAAATGGAAAAGAAGTGACATTAGTTGAGATTGAAGTGGTTGGTGCTGTGAAAAGTGACTGATGTGTGAAAAGAGGCTACAATTACCTCTTTCCCTCGGCACTTTTCCATTCAGTCCAGGGTCATTCCTTTAGCAAGCTGAGAGCTTGAGTGTAATTTGTTGTGACGGTGTGAGATGATGAAGAACAATTCTTTTATTCAGAGTTGCTGCTGCTTCTGTCTACCCTGACACATCAGGCTGGATCTTATTGTATCATTTATCCAGACTACTTCATCTCCAATCATCGCAGGGACATGTACAGTTCTCAGTAGCTGGAAGAAAAGGTCATCTCTTTTATCTCATGTTTTTTAGTGAAGTTTTACATTGTGCTTAACAACCTGCTGTGGGGTATGCCAAATGGAGGGGGGAGGAGAAATATAAAATTAAATAAAAATATTCCCAAGATGACATTTCTGAGTAGTAAATAACAGGAAGTGCTGTGGTTAGAAACTGGGGTAGAGCACCTAAGGCAAGTATGAGTTCTGAGAGTTTTCCTTCAATGTTCACTCTTAGTATGGTATACAGGAATCGATTCATTTTCTAAATGTTTTTGTAAAGCTGTCTTAGCTTCTACTGTATTTCTAGGGCATTAAAGTTGTACTGAAATCCTCATTTTGATCCATACCTTAAAAGCAGCATCAGAATTCTCTCTTGAAAGCATATCACTTACTTAGTAATATAGGCTCTTGCTGCTGTGGTGTATGCCTTAGTCTCTATAATCATATCAGTAAGTTTTTTTCTTTGTACTCACTGGCACTGTGACCTGACTGTTGATTAAAGCTGTTCCTAACATCATATGTACAGAATGCATCAGTAAGAAAACAGAAGCATAAAGCTTTTCTAACAGACTAGCCCACAGACCAGAGTTTGTTTTAGTTTGTAATTCGCTAACAGGTAAGCACTGCTGTGTCCTTATAGGAACCGTCTTCCAGGTACTATATTAGCCTTGTCCCATCACAACCAATTACTACCATCCATACTTTTAGGCAGTATCACCTACTCAGCAAGCCTATCTGTCTATCCTTCTTTCTCAAACGGATAGTGATACTGATAGCTCCTGTAGAGAAAGAACACATTATTTTTTCAGTAAACATAGGCTGAGCAGGATCCTGTGTTTAACAACTGAGTTAAATGAATAAGCATTAATTACAGACTCAGTACATCTGACATGAAATTAATAGGTGTGAAGGCATAACGGTGGTGAGAGGGTTAAAATCATCACGTGATCAGTATAAACATAATTTTCCTCTCATTAACTAATGTATAGTGCTGTGCAGTATAAAATTTTTTTTTTTCATTTCCATGACATGACATGCACATAACAATTGCAAAGCTGACTGTTAATGCTTGTGATATGTGTATTACATGTGATAAGCTAGTAAAAGAAGACACATTTTTAAACATGTTCCTGCCTTTTGTGCAGTTGTCTTTTCCATCTTTCACAAATCTTTTTATGTCCTTTAATCTTGTCTTTTCTGCATTCATTTTCTGATACTATATTTTTTATAATCAGGGTTACAGTGTAACAAAAGCCATATCGCTTCATAGTTTATCCCACAGGCCTGCTATTTTTAATATAAAAAGTCCTTATTTCATTTCTTAGTCTTTCTTTCTTTAGTCACTAGTAATGACTTTCCTCCAGCTTATTTTTGCCTCCCTAAGCTAACCTGTTATCGGTATACATTTAAAGATCACTCTTTCCTATCCTTTTTGTCAGGTTCCCAGTCTTCCTCCTTTCTTATTATACTACACCCCTTAACTACCTCACTATTTTAGTTCTTTTCTTCACTCACTTTGCCAATTTTAAATTATTTTTTCAGGTGTACTGTGCTGAACTGAACATGGTACACCAACTGAAGTCTCAGCAGTATTTCATGTAATTGCACTATAGTTCCTTCTCTTGGGGCTCATTCTCCCTCGCTACCTTTCACAGCCTTGTTGTTAGCTTTACTATTTTACAGTAGTTTAGAGTGATCAACCCCACCTATAATAATCACTCCAAGTAGTTCTGTTCCTCTGATTTGTCATACTCGAGTGTCCCTATCCTGTGCCTCCTACATGTGTTCTTCTTCCCTGTGTGCAGTGCTTGTGTGTTTAATGTGCTGATCATTAATGGTAGTACTAGTTTCATGACATTTTTGCTCCACTACAAATGTTTATGTAAATGATTTCTTGCAGGCTACAGCTGAGTCATAACTCACAGCAATGAATCAGCATGAGCATCTATCATTGATGATGGTCCACAGCGGATAGGTCAGAGATTTATATTATCTGTTAGTGTATACATAAATGCCTGTCTTTTGCCCCTTGACTTTCCTTTAGATTTTTTTAGTGAAGTAATTCTTGTACATTTTGTTTGTATTTTACTGTCAGATGTGGCAGAGAAATGATAAAATAATGACAATAAAATAAACATATTTGTGGATGAATTAGATACAGATGGCAATAACTAAATTATGAGATGTTCTAGTCACATCATAATGAAAAAATAATTTTAAGAATTATGATTGTTTACTTTGCTGTGTTTAGATAATGTATAATTCATATTCTGTGTAGACAACAATATAATACCATATTGTTCTGATTCTCTAGGAAAGATGTTTATTCATATTGTTATTCAAACAATTTGACTTAAAAAATGTAGCTAAACTTTTGCATTCTGTCTGTAAGATCCTAGCATTAGGGTATGCTACATGCACACTACTGTATTCAAGAATGCATATTGTTACCATGCAAGAATTATGAGGTAAACATGGCTTAAAGCTTTTAAAAAAGGATTCCAGCAGTATCTATTGAAAATAATTGTGAAACTCTTAGAAGATGATTAAAAAAATACTACTTTAGCTTGCACATGAGAGATGGATAAAAAATGATTGGGTTTAGCCCACCTGAGATGAACATGTATTTTGTTGTGACAATAACTGTATGGATGGTATAGGCTATAGTTTATAGGTGTATTCCAGGCATGGGCAAACTACGGCCCGGGGGCCACATGCGGCCCGTTAAACGTTTTGATTCGGCCCGCCAAACTTGAAAAAATTTAATAAATTAACCTTGTTAATGTTTTATTTCCCCTGCAATTCTGATGTTTCCTCACTAGATGGCGCACTCTAGATATTGGCTTTGTTGAGGTGAAGCGTAGGCCTATTACTCCACGTTTGCACTTTACCCTTTGACCCACCGCCCCTCTATGAAGATGAGCGGACCCAAGAAAAGGAAAGTGGACAGAGAATGTCGAGTGTTTAATAAGGAGTGGACAACTAAATATTTTTTCACTGAACACCGATCATCTGCTGTTTGCCTGATATGCCAAGAAACTGTGGCGGTTTTTAAAGAGTATAATATTAGCCGTCACTTTGCCACAAAGCACGCTAATTATGCTAGCAAGCTCTCAACAAAAGAACGGGAAGCTGCTGCTGAGAAGGTGGCAGCTAATTTGAAGGCTCAGCAAAGTTTTTTTTCACCGTCAAACTGCCATTCAAGAGTCAAGTACCAAGGCCAGTTTTATGCTTTCATTCAAAATGGCAAAGGCCAGCAAACCACTGTCTGAGGGCGAGTTTTTAAAAGAATGTATGGTAGAGACAGCAGGTATTTTGTGCCCTGAGACCAAAGACAAATTTGAGAAAATCAGTTTATCACGGCGGACAGTGACTCGCCGTGTGGAACTAATAGATGAAGATATCACCAGCAGATTAAACAAAAAGGCGAAGTCATTCACTTTTTTTATTCTTTAGCACTGGATGAAAGCAATGATGTCAAAGACGCTGCTCAGCTCCTCATTTTTATCCGAGGAATCAACGAAACTTTTGAAATAACGGAGGAGTTTTTGACAATGGAGTCTCTGAAAGGACAAACACGGGGAGAGGACTTGTTTGAATGGGTGTCTGCTGCCATCGAAACATGAAGCTTTCCTGGAGTAAGCTTGTTAACGTCACCACAGATGGATCTCCGAATTTAACGGGAAAAAACGTTGGCCTGCTGAGGAGAATCCAGAATAAAGTAAAAGATGAAAACCCTGACCAGGATGTCATTTTCCTCCACTGCATCATCCACCAGGAATCTCTGTGTAAATCGGTGTTACAGCTGAATCATGTTGTGAATCCTGTGGTGAAACTCGTCAACTTCATACGTGCACGGGGAATTCAGCACCGTCAGTTCATTGCGTTCCTGGAGGAAACTGATGCAGATCACCAGGACCTGCTTCATCACTCCCGTGTCCGCTGGTTGAGTTTGGGCAAAGTGTTTCAACGAGTGTGGGAGCTCAAAGAGGAGATTGGCGTGTTTTTGGAGTGGCAGGGGAAGACTGATGAATTTCCTGAGCTGAGCAACAAGAGCTGGATGTGTGACTTTGCGTTTGCTACGGACGTATTTTCACACTTGAATGAGCTCAACGTGAAACTGCAGGGGAAGGAGCAGTTTGTGCATGACATGTACACAAACATGAAAGCCTTCAAATCCAAGCTGGCTTTATTCTCCAGGCAGATTTTGAACAAGTCATTCACTCATTTTCCTAGATTAGCCACGCTGAAAGAGGCCAGAGCAAAAGTAAAGAAATACAGTGAGTCATTGGATGCACTGCACAGAGAATTCTGCCGTCGGTTTTTGGATTTCGACAAAATTGACAAGTCACTTCAATTGGTGGCCTTTCCTCTGTCACAAGACCCCGAAACAGCTCCAGAGGGACTTCAGCTCGAACTGATAGACCTTCAGTCCGACCCTGCCTTAAAAGAGAAGTTCAGCTCTCTGAAACTAAATGACTTCTATGCTTCACTCAATTATGCCGCATTTCCAAATCTAAGGCGAAAAGCGCAGATGATGTTGGCTTTGTTCGGCTCTACCTTCGTGTGTGAACAGACCTTCAGCGTCATAAACATCAACAAAGCCAGCCACAGATCCAAGTTAACAGACCTACACCTCAGATCCATCCTGAGAATCGCCACAACAAAACTAACTCCAGACTTTGATGCGCTGGCTAAAAAAGGAGACCAACAACACTGCTCCCATTAAAATGTGTGTCTCCGTGATACGCATGTTGTTAAAATAAACAGTGCGCGCAGATAAAATATAACGCTTCACAGACTGACTTGCTGCAACTGTTTCGTCCTTGCACTGGTCGTTGTTGACTTTTGGCACTGGGGAAACAAATTGAATAAAAGGAAGAGGACAAGTACATCTGCATCTACTACCGTTTTTGAAAAAAAAGACAGGAGGAGAGTGATGGTGATATCCTGAAGGATAACAGAACTTTCAGTGCTTTAAAATAAAATGGTTATTTATTTGATTTTCAGTGTTTACAGACTCATTTTGAAGTCAGAGATTTTATTGTAATGCTTTTCTTCATTTTCATTGGAAATTAAAGCACATGTTTTCTCCATATCCCAAGATGTGTATTTTTCCCCCAATGAGGTGATGTTTTCAAAGCATGCCATCTATCTGCTCCTGTTCCGGCCCCTTTGTCAAATGTTAGAACTCAATGTGGCCCACGAATCAAAAAGTTTGCCCACCCCTGGTGTATTCACAGTGGACTCTTACATACTTAAAGCAACATATACTCTTATCAGACAGGGACAGTATAGGCAGTGTTATAGAAAGCAGTTAGCTGAAAGGAGATTAGAGACAGTGTAAAAAAAAAGTACCCCATCATTCTTGGCATGTCTTAAGTCTTAATTTAGATGGGACATGCACATTAGTGAGTAATCTGCACAATGACCGGGTCTTCTTAGTAGAGCAGTTCTGTTCATGTAGGAGAGTTAAGCAAGAAAAGACAACACAGGGAGACAGAAATTGTGTACATAGTTACCCTTACAGAGTACTTTACCCAGTAGACTTACCAGCACAGCACTGGTCAGTTAGTGAGACCAGTACCTATCTCAGACGTTAGAACCACAGGGATAGAATACCAGACAGTTGGCATTGTGGGTGCAGAATCTCCTCAGTTGGAAGCCCAAAAAAATTTCTTTGAGAGAATTTTATGCCATCTTGTCACTTTTAGCTATCGGCCAGTTTTGTGTCTGCAAGTCCTTATATTTGCAATCTAGTCACTGCGGCCTGAAAACTGAAGCCAGCAGAGGATGACATTTTAAACCATGTAGTTAGGAGAGCAGCATGTAGTGACTTTCCAACTTGTTTACTTTTGTCCGACTATTAAAGCCTGCCCTTTGTGCATTCCTGGCACTGGTGAAGAATTTGGTATAGCAGTCATATGAAATCCATGCTAGAAAAACATAGTTTATCAAGGTCGTTAGTGAACTGAAGTGCAGTGCCTAACTCACTTTTCAAGTTTTTAGTTGACAATAAATGTGACTGGCTTTTTAAGTATTCATCTGGAAATAAAAGGTTATACCTGGGATTCATTAACGCCTACACTGTGTGTACACTAAGTGCACACCATCGCGAGTGAATAGACAACAGAAGCATAACTCACACGTTCTTCCTCCTAATTTTAGTTTTCCTACTGATTTTCTTGCAGCCTTAAATATCGAGAGGATTCATAAAGGTTACCACAAACTGTAGACTACATGTGCACTTAGTGTAATCTTTCTGAGTGACTAGGAAGAGCAGAATGTCTGGTAGGGATGTTCTTGAGATCTTGTAATGAATCTGTCCCATAATTAATTTGTTAGTTGTCAGTGAAGGCTGGGTTAGGCTGCTTTCCTAAAAACAGAAGGTAATCCAGTCTACATTTGAAAGGCTAGTACAATTCCAGAACTATTAGAGAAGCTGTTAATATAAGAAAGTAGAGTAGTTAAGATGGGCTGTAAGATTTTATGGACTGAAAGACTATTCAGTTTGAAAACTTAAACGTTTAATGAGAGTTATTAGTGCTTCTTTGAGATACTCCTCAATCATGATCTACATCTGATAAAGAGGATAAATAACATATATCAACATGCTGCATTTTTAAAGTATTTGTTGTCATTAGTCTTAATTTTGTATTATTTTTTCCTTTAAATTTTGTATGGCTTGTGCTTTGATCCTTTGTTCCAGTTTGTGAATCTTTGCAACACTTTTTTTATGTGACATTATGTTTTATGCATATATCAGTCTTTTTCATCTGAAATTTTGAATGCATATAGGCTTCTTGTAAGCTCAGCGGGTTTAGTATGCATTATTAGAATTGCTCAGCTAATTATATTTTATTCTTGTGTCTCACTGTTAGATGTTCTTCATACTGTGTACATTATATTTAACTTGCTAGCCTTGCTCCTTACTTTACTTGTTTCCATGATGTTTTGGGGTCTAGATCAGCATTTTGAAAATGTAATAGTTCGAATCAAAAAATATCAAACTGAAATGATGAAACTATTAAATTTTCAAATGCCGATATAAAAAAAAACAAAAAACAAAACAAAAAAAAAACCTAAAGGGTGTAGGCAGGGGTCAAGCCCCCCTACACCCCCCACACCCCCAGCTACTTAAATATACCAATTCCGAGACTGCACTACATTGTAGTAAATTGAAATCTCCCCTTACAGCGATTTCCATTTACCCATTCGATGTTCGGCATTCTCGCGTCGACAATATCGCATTCAATATTGTCAACGTTCGAGATGCTGATAGGAACCCGATGTTTTGAGGCACTTGTATTCTCAGCTCAGTATGCCTTCAGATAAATCAAGAAATAGCATATTACAGGTCCTTTATGTAGACATCTACACCTTGCCCTGTCCATGGTGGTAATATTCCTTCCACAAGTATTTTGTTCACCCGTTCATCCATTCATTTGTGCATTTATGTGTTTGTTTATGCTTGTTAACTTGGTTGGTGGACTGGTCAACATACCTATTGTTACATACGACCTGAGCTCAAGCAGCAAAGAAATTTTCACAGAAATGTTATAGTGCACCATAATTACAAAGCAAACAGACTGCAGTTTAGTAAAATAACTTCCATCTACCCAGATCTTTAAGCCTGGTTATTTTTTCATAGTGTTTAGGGTTTTGTGGTATTTTTGTATGCATAGGAGTGAGGCATGCAGATTATCTCTGTTTTGCGACCTTTGCAGCATCCTTTCATGATTGGACTCCTGGTAAATTTTTCAAACAAGCACTGACAGTCTTTGTATGTTTTATAACCAAAATACAACAATAGTTTTGTTTGACACATTTAGTTTGTTAAGATCTCCACCGCTGATACTTACTACATCGCATAGTTTAATATGACATACTGGAACAGAAACAAATGTTTTTTAATCCTTTATGCTTTTTCATAACAAGTAATAATTTTGTCTGTAGAGTAAGTCAGAAAAGAAACTAAAAAATATACACCATCCCAGCTCAAGAGTTAAAATAATCTGAATCCTACCTGTCTGAAACAGGGAAAAGTTCCAGATTTTTCTTCTGCTGTTTAAAGTGTTGGCAGTATTAGAGTTCAGCAGCAGCAGTACATCTGTTTATAGCTTTAACTATAAATCTGGAATGACACTGCCACTGTAAAAGTCCTTGGTGAGGCCTCACTTGAGTTCTTTGCTCAGTTTTAAGCCCTGTAGTAAGAGAAGAACAGATTGGAAATGGAAAAGATTTACAGAAGAACAAGCAGGGGAATTAGGCTGGAAAAGAAAATAATATAGCGTAAATTCATTTTTGAAAAAGACAAGTTAGAAGTTAAATTAAGGTGACAGTGCAGAGGTTAAAAGACAAAAAAAAGGCAAACATCAAAGATTATGAGTGATGAATAGCATTTAAAAATGTATAACATTGTGGCACTAATTTAGGGATTCTGTGTTTACAGCACCTTTAACAACAACTTGAGTTTGTGAATGTATTGTATGTGTCATTAGAAGACATCCTGAGCAGAAAATAGGATTGATTTGGTCAGTGGCCAATTTCAGTCCCAAACAGAAATGTATATTTCTGTATAACAGATTTATGCGCAATCATACATTGCTGTTACCATCTCCCCTGTTTGTGGAGCTGCTGTTAAAATCAGTTATTTTGTGTATGTTGTATTCGTTAAATGTTTGTCTAATGAGATAAGTTAATGCAGCACTTGGTTAGTAAAAGATGAGTGATGCTATATGTGACCCCAGAATGCTACTACTGCCACCCCACTGTAATGAGATGCAGTGTTGCTTACAGTATAAAATGGTGCCACATTCTGAGAACAGTATCCAGATTCAGTCATTTGAAGTTTCTGGACATTGAAGTAGAAGGACTCCATAGTTGAGTTAACCCTGTTTTGGGTCATCTGACCCCATTTCTTCTGGAGTTATTCCTTTGAGTCTTACAGTCTTACTGAGGACCCCTGAGCTCTATGATCTTGCTTGTGGGCTCACTGAAATATAAAGGAGGAGATTCCCTACAACACATCAGAGTTCCGAGTTTTGAAATGCAACTATGGGAGAGTGTTATCTCCATAATCTGTACCTCTGACAGACCACTCCTACAGAATTGCACAAATGAGCATCAAAACATACAAGATTAGGCTTTTTATGTGGGGGCTTTGACTCTAATGCCCACTGGTTTAGTATTTTCACTCCTGAGTAGCAACTGACTGACCTGCAGTGTTAAGGCATCATTTAGAATTGTAATGATAGCCCTTTATTTCCATCAGTCAGTAGTACTCAGAGCAGCTGAGTGGGCTTGGAAAAGATATGATGTGTTGCCATTTGCATAACTATGGTGGTTGCAGACAAATAGTCTTGAACAAAAGTAATCCAGCAAACTAAATGTGACAAACTATCTCCCATTACTACTATTAAGTACTGCATTAACTGTCCTGGCAGGAGTTGTTGTTTTAGAAAGGATTAGCTTCGAGAGAAAAATTGCACAGGACACTAGGGATAATCACAAGGCTTTCTTTAGTTATGTTAGGAACCTGGGTGGGAATTCCCAGATATGCTCAGAATTAGTCCAAAATGACAAAAAATACACCGAGCCCACAGACATTGCCAACATCCTAGCTGACAGGTTCAGTGCAAACTTCTCCCCCCTCTCCCCACCAAAAGGGCAAATATCTATCCCAACAGAGTGCTGCCCCCCTGACATCTCAGATGCTCAGGTAAGGGCCGCCCTCTCCAAAGCAAAAAACACAGCATCAATGGGACTAGATGGTGTCCCGGGCTGCATCCTACATGAACTCCAAGAAGAGCTAAACCCAAACATAAAACTACTGTTCAATCTTAGCCTTACTACAGGATATGTACCCAAAGAGTGGCGTACAGCAACAGTGGTCCCTCTCCACAAAGGTGGTGCCTCAACGGATCCTGGAAACTATCGCTCCATAAGCCTGACTAGCTTGGTCTGCAAAGCTATGGAAAGGATCATCATGGACCTCATAAATAAAGATATTAGGGACCTACAGACACTGGATCCTACCCAGTTTGGCTTTGTTAAGGGCAGATCCTGCCTCTTAAACCTGGTCGATTTCTTTGAAACAGTCACCAAGGCCATTGACGAGGGGAAGGTGGTCCACACAGCCTACCTGGACCTCGCAAAAGCCTTCGACACAATACCACACTCGGGCATTATAGATAAGCTCACCAGCTTAAATATAAACCCCTATATCACTAGATGGGTTGCAAACTGGCTCAAGGACAGAACCCACATGGTTAGAATTACTGGAGCCATGTCAGACTCCAAACCAGTTACAAGTGGCGTCCCACAAGGCTCAGTCCTGGGACCTCTCTTGTTCGGTATATATTTCTCGGCGGTACAGGCCAACACGGAAGGACTGTGGCTGACCAAGTTCGCAGATGACTGCAAACTGGGCGCCATAATCAACTCTCCAGCCGACACAAGCATCCTCCAAAAGGGCCTCATAGAAACAGACAACTGGTGCCAGAGCCATGGCCTCAAGCCAAACGCCAAAAAGTGTATAGTCATCCCCTTTGGCAAAAACAAAGTGCCCACAAATTACCACATAGGTGGTAATCCATTAAGTACAGAAGAAGTCATTAGGGACCTGGGGACCCAAGTTGATAGCAGTCTCTCATCTGACAACCAGGTGGCCAAAGTGGTTAGAAAAACATTTTATATAGCCCACCTAATCATGAAGGGATTCACATCTAGATCAGGGGAGGTCATCGTACCTCTTTACTCATCCCTCATCAGGCCCATAATTGAGTACAATGCCCCTTTTGGGATGTACCTTACCAGACACCTGCAGCAACTGGAAAGACCCCAAAAGTACCTCACCAAGAGGATCAAAGGGCTCAAACAGATGCCATATGCTGCCCGGTTAAAGAAACTCCAGCTCTACTCAGTGGCATACCGCCTGCTCAGAGGTGATCTGTGCCTGATGTATAAATCCATGTCCAACCCGGAATTAATGGACATGCTGCACCTCAGAAAATCCAAATCCCATCGAGCTACGCGCTCGAGAGACTTGAACCTCAGCACTGAAATAAATAGGACATGCTGGAGGGACAGATTCATAACCCAGAGGCTCCTTTCACTCTGGAATAAAATCCCACTCTAGGTTAGGCAGAGTCCCACATTGACTCTCTTCAAGAGGAATCTTGATGAGTGGATGGGAGATCGTAGGTTTACCCCGGCTATCACTTCTGTGTCACTGTTAGACAGAGGCACAGTATACTAACCTCAAAAAAAGGCATAGCAAAATTAATTTAAAATGGGTGGCGAAAGCCAAACACACTCTGTCTAGGCTTATAAATGCCCTAGGGCAGAGAGCCTAGTATGAACCTATAAACCTATGAACCTATTAGCATATTTCATGAGGGTGCAGATTTTTTCCTGAGATAATGACCTTCACCACTTAATTATGTAAGAAAAAACTGATGGAATTCTTTAGCGTTGTTGTGTACTTAGAGTTTTCTGGACCATTGCCATCATGGATCCTTTAGTGCTTTGCTATATGGCTATGATTATATAATTGAGAAGCATTACTCCACTCATTGACCACTGTTCATTTTATTTTAGTTCAAAAACCAAAACACAGCAGCACGCTATTAACTTGTAAACATTTAAAAACAAAGAACGCAATGTCAGCACGGAGAAATAAAAGTACGGCTTTATTCCACAGATAGAAACGATACTTGAAGCCAAAAGTAAGCGCTTTCGTCTCCTGCAATGGAGACTTCTTCAGACTAATGGCTATAACCATAAAAATTCAGTTTAAATACTAAAATAGTAATCAATTAGAGCAATTAACAATTAAAAGCTTCAATAGCTATTTAAAACAACAGTTCACAATAAAAAATGCTAGCACATACTTCTATGCATCTTCCCTAATGTTTCAATCCCTTCCTTTTTAAATACATTTTAAATTCTTCCTTATTATTAAGCCCTGGGGGAAAACAAGCATTTAACCTAACCTGCCAGCAGTATTCCAGCCATCCTAATTCCTCTTCTATATTTATTGCTTTGACATTGGGATGCACTGAATCTAAAACCAAACACTTAAAGTTGATTTTACATTTGTTTTCAACATAATGCTTCCCCATAGCATTCTTGTTATCACCTTTGCTTATAGCATAATGGTGCTCATAAATTCTTCTGTATAACTCTCTTTTAGTACTTCCAACATAAAATGAACTATATTCTAGACATATTAATAAATAAACAACATTTTTAGATTTGCATGTGAATCTACCTGGAGCCTGTACTGATGATTTACCGAGTGTAATTTCATTACTGTCCGTATATAAATACTGACAGTAATTGCAATTATAGCATTTTACCATTCCTTTTCTCTCTTTGACTGCTTTGCTTTTATTTAGCTTACTTTGAAAGAAATCCTTGAAATTTGTTGCTCTTTTTTGCATAAATCTAGGTTCATCTCCTATTTTCTCTATAATTTCTCTCTTTCCTTTGAGAATACCCCAATTTCTTCTAACTATTCCTTTAATACTGTTAGAATCAGTACTATTTTGCAATGCTAGAGCTATAGTATAATCATCTACAGTGGTCTTATTCTCTAATTTTTCAGTAGTAGTATTCTTTCTTTTGATAATTTCCTCAGCCAATACCTTGTCTACCATCTCTTGTGGGTAACCTCTGGTTACCATTCTTTTACAGAAATTTTCAGCCTCAAAATTGAAAATTTCATCATATTTCGTGAGATTACTGATCCTTTTTATTTGGCCTTTGACAATGTTAAACTTGGTCTTTTTTGGATGTAAACTTGAATAATGTAAATACATGTTGTTTAGAAATTCTTTTTTGTAAATCTTTGAAACAAGTTTACTATCATTTTTATAAATCATTAGATCTAAAAAATTTATTTTCTCAGCATTAAAACTATGTGTGAACTTTATATAAGAACATACATTGTTAACATATTTTAAAAATTAATTTAATTCATCAATAGTGCCATCCCATATTATCAGAACATCGTCAATAAATCTCAACATTGTAACTATGTTTTTTGCAAAACCACTTTCAAATATATTGGCTGACTCCCATCCTTGCATAAAAATGTTAGCATAACTAGGAGCTAAGGCAGCACCCATGGCAACGCCATTAGTTTGCACAAATAGTTGGTCATAAAACTCTAAGTAATTGTGGCTCAAAACCAAATCTGTCATTTCCATTAGTAGTCCCACTGTGTTGGAAGAAAATTCTTTAGATTTAAGTAGTTCCATTCTAACCATCTCCATTCCCTCCTTGTTTGGTATCATAGTATATAAAGAATTAATATCTAAGGTTAATAATAAATGAGAATCAGAAACCCTAATGTTGCTTAATTTATTAATACAGTCATAACTATCTTTTATGTATGTGATGCTCTTAGGTACTACTTTTTGAAGATGCTTATCTACTAGTATGGACATTCCCTCTGTTTTGCTGTTTCTGCTGACAACTATAGGTCTTAAAGGAGGAGAATCAATACTTTTATGGATTTTTGGTATTCCAAAAATCCTACTTATTTTGGGATTGTTATTAGTTACATTTCTTTTCATTTTTTCATCAATTCTTCCCACATAGAACCACTCCTCTATGCATGAATCTATTAATGAAAATCCCTTCTTTACTTCTATTATATTAACTGGTTTGTAAAAATTAGTATCAGATAATATGTCTTTCATTTTCACTTCATACTCATTTCTATCCAGCAGTACCATCGAGTCTCCCTTGTCAGCTTTGAAAATAAGTATATCTTCGCTTTTAACTAGAGCATCAAAACATTCTTTTTCTTTTTTTAAGTTATAATATCTGAAATTAGTATAATTTTCTAACTTTTCTAGCATCTGCATTTCACATACATTAAGAAACATTTCCAGTTTTTTTATTAAAGACTAACATAGGGGAAAAGAGACAGCATATCAATGAACCAGCAGTTAGACCTAAAGTCAAAGATGCTAATAAAAGGAAATGTGAGAGAGGAAAATAAACAAATTATTGAGGTATATCAAAGAATAGACAATCATAAAAGAACATGGGCCCAAGTTACAGCAGATGGTAATAAAGGGAAATCCAAATATAACCATCAACAACAGCCACAAAAAACTGGTATGGCAGGAAAGGTCCAAAGAAGAATGGGAACAATCAACGACGACAATGGAAGACTTAAGTAGTACAAACTTTAAAATTGTCAATTTATCTAGTAAGAATATTTCTTATGATTACTGTTGTGTATTAAGCAAGAGGTGGAATTTTGCCCCAGCACAAAGGGCCAACAAATTGGTTATGATTAATGAGATCCGAGATTATGTAAGGAAATTAAATCTCAATTTAATATTGGTAACACAAGTGCATAATAAATGTGAAATATACAAACCCAGTTGCTACAATCCACCTTTAATAAAAGAACTGGAAATGTTTCTTAATGTATGTGAAATGCAGGTGCTAGAAATGTTAATAAATGATACTAATTTCAGATATTATAACTTAAAATGATGGTAAACGTGTTTCAAAGATTTACAAAAAAGGATTTCTAAACAATATGTATTTACATTATTCAAGTTTACATCCAAAAAAGACCAAGTTTAACATTGTCAAAGGCCAAATAAAAAGGATCAGTAATCTCACGAAAGATGATGAAATTTTCAATTTTGAGGCTGAAAATTTCTGTAAAAGAATGGTAACCAGAGGTTACCCACAAGAGATGGTAGACAAGGTATTGGCTGAGGAAATTATCAAAAGAAAGAATACTACTACTGAAAAATTAGAGAATAAGACCACTGTAGATTATACTATAGCTCTAGCATTGCAAATTAGTACTGATTCTAATAGTATTAAAGGAATAGTTAGAAGAAATTGGGGTATTCTCAAAGGAAATAGAGAAATTATAGAGAAAATAGGAGGTGAACCTAGATTTGTGCAAAAAAGAGCAAAAACATTTCAAGGATTTCTTTCAAAGTAAACTAAATAAAAACAAAGTAGTCGAAGAGAGAAAAGGAATGGTAAAATGCTATAATTGCAATTACTGTCAGTATTTATATACGGACAGTAATGAAATTACACTCTGTAAATCATCAGTACAGTTTCCAGGTAGATTCACATGCAAATCTAAAAATGTTGTTTATTTATTAATATGTCTAGAATGTAGTTAATTTTATGTTGGAAGAACTAAAAGAGAGTTATACAGAAGAATTTATGAGCACCATTATGCTATAAGCAAAGGTGATAACAAGAATGCTATGGGGAAGCATTATGTTGTGTTTGGTTTTAGATTCAGTGCATCCCAATGTCAAAACAATAAATATAGAAGAGAAATTAGGATGGCTAGAATACAGCTGGCAGGTTAGGTTAAATTCTTGTTTTCCCCCAGGGCTTAATAATAGAGAAGAATTTAAAACATATTTAAAAGGGAAGGGATTGAAACATTAGGGAAGATGCATAGAAGTATGTGCTAGTATTTTTATTGTGAACTGTTGTTTTAAATAGCTATTGAAACTTTTAATTGTTAATTGCTCTAATTGATTACTATTTTAGTATTTAAACTGAGTTTTTATGGTTATAGCCATTAGTCTGAAGAAGTCTCCATTGCAGGAGACGAAAGCGCTTACTTTTGGCTTCAAGTATCGTTTCTATCTGTGGAATAAAGCTGAACTTTTATTTCTCCATGCTGACATTGTGTTCTTTGTTTTTGCATTTTATTTTAGTTGTTAATCCCTGGAGCTAAAGAGGTTTAGTTAAGAAGCAGAAAACTTGTTGAATAAGTCCATACTTGTAATAACAATTTTGTGTTACTTAGAATTATTCCAACAGTAATACCTTTGCTGCAATAAGCTGTCAGAAGATAAGATATAACTGAAGAACTTGCAGACTGCTCAGTTTATATATATATGATGGTGCATGCTAGTTGGTGGGCAAGGGAACCAGCTGCTGCACTGGGTGCATATGGTGGTCCCATGGAGACCACCTTCTTGTAACTAACACTTCAGGAAAGGTGTTTGCACAGAGAGCAGCCAGAATGCCACCTATACCACAGCAAGTTTGTTTTCTGACAGTTGCTTGCCCATACCTGGCATGGACACAGATTGTATACATTCTACACTTGATACAGTACCATGTCCAATAAAACATGCAGTTCTGTCTGTTGCACATCGAGCTTAGAGTGCTGGATATGCAGTTTTGTCTATGGATTGCACATCCCTGATTCTTGTAGCCAAAATGTCCTCATTGCTGACCCTGGTACACAATGTAGGGGACATCCAGGAATTCTGCAGACAATTTTATTTATGTATTATCCATGTAAGCAAATCAGCTTAAATAAGATCTACTTGCTTGCATATATTCATTATATAGTTCCTGAAAGATCATCATATGTTTCAGAAATTTGCATGTGTCTGGTTTGTCTCATCCTAGACAGAAACTTGCTGGCATGCATAGTTGACAATGGGCTTAAAACTATCATATGCTGACATCCCACAACAGCATTACTTTCACATATTTGTACCTCATTACTTGGATCTAAATTTTCTGAATCTGAGGAGGCCATGTACAGTTCTCTTAAAAAGAAATATGTGAAAGTATTCAAAAAAGTACTGTATTTTTTACTTCTGTTATGTATTCCTTTCTTGAAGTAGCATGGACCTTGGGTCACTCCCATACAAAATATATTTTTTTCAGTAACTCCATTGGGAAAAGAGAGAGATAATCAGATTTAAAACTCATTCTCATTGTACTTGTGTTACCATGTGGCTGAATTAACTAATACAACCTTAGCTACTTCCTCCACTGAAGAGGCTAAAATGGCGCAAGACCCATTTTAGTAGATAAAAGGCTCATTCGGTAATTGATAATAGAGAAATAAGTGAAATGCTCATGGAGCATTCTGACTCCATGACTGTGCTACAGCAAGAAAACAGCACCTAAAGGATCACCTGCATAGCGTGGGGACAGAAGTTGAAAGGATCTGAGAGAGAGAGGGGGAGGGAACACTTCAGAAGATTGTTACAGGAAGGAAAAACCTTGGAATCATCCGAGTACCTGAAAGGGTGGTAGCTGGAGTCTGCTCTTCTTTCGTTCAGCAGCATCTTGCAAGATGTACAGAGTTACTGGAATCTGCTATTCAGTTTTAGAGGGTGCATAGAGTTTTTCACTTAAAGAACAATTTGTGTGGGAGGTTTCAGTTCCTGGTCTTTTGTGGCATATTTCTTCTTTTTCGTGAGTGGTTCAAATAACTGCAATATGTTGTCCTTATGTAATATGCAAAGTAGCAAATTGAAAGTTCTGTTTGGATTACGAGTATTTATGCAAAATTAGAAAACAGGCGCAGTTTTATTGGGCTGTGAGGGAAAGCAGAAACAAAAACTACTTTCATCTTCTATCTCTTGAATACTTGAACATCTGTTTATAGGATGGCCTTAAAACTTTTCTAGGTACCCTGGTGTTCTAAAGTACTTGTAAGAGAAGTTTTCTGAACAGCCAGAGATGCCTGAGAATCAGGCTGTGGAAAGTGTGAAGGCCTGTCTACAACCATTGCAGATCAGTCATGTTACCAGTAAAAGACAACTCAGAAGCTTCAAACCTATTCCCAATATTCTGATAGTATACATTAGGAAACATTAGATCAACTTCTACCAACACTGGGTGAAGAACTCTCAGAAAGCAGATTATATATGTGAATGATCTGGAACCTTCTTATTTATTGTGATAGTCAATGGGTTGCATAAATAGTTAGCCTTAGTTTAGGCTCCCTATTACACTGTCAGAGACGCAGGTTGTCGAATGCGTCTTTGTCGAACTGAAAAGTGCGAAAAGGCAAAATAGCGAAGCGGCTTTTCAGTGAATTCTTTCCCTGGGAAAGAATTCATTTGGCCACTTTCACTACTTTGCCTTTTCGGCACTGTAGTGCAATCTCAGAGTTGGTATATTTAAGTAGGGGGGGTGTAGTGGGCACAGCCCTCCACATTATGTAATGTTTTATAGTCTTTTTTTTTTCTCGGAACAGTGATTTTTTTTTTCCCTTGGAACAAAAATCGCTGTTCTGAGGTCTTCGATGTAAGCTTTCGCTTACATGGGGTCAATTATGTGTCGTTCACTTTTCTGAGTGTGCGATATCATAATATAGACCCTTAGTTTAAGTGTGATGGTCAGAGAATTAATCCCTAAATTCATTGTATTTCAGGCTGCATGCATGTAGCATACAGACTGGTTAAACAGTTTATTGTTTTGTGGAGTTTTAACCAGATTGCCTCATCAATTGATTATCTGTAATTGTATTTTTCTTAGTATGTTACTTAGATAGTGGGGACTTGACCAGTAGCAGCTGGGAAAAGTTTCCATGCATACAAATGTACTTATATCAATTGATACCACTATAGGTATTAAACTATCTGTACCTTTGTCAGTACCCAGACTGTTGAAGTACATTGAAAGCACATTTTAAACTTAGGTTTGTTATACTATTTATTTAGTTCCTTCTTTTGTTAACTGATGGTGTTTGTTGTGTTAACAGTATTAATTTTACAGCTGCAAAGAACTATTGGGCTAAAATGAACACTAGAAGCTGGCATGAAGTATTGCAAGTAGAGATTATTAATATGTTCTAGGGCTATTTTGTGGGTAGGTGCACCCTTTCAGGGCAGGGACAGCAATGTGAAAGGGTTGAAATGAATGTTTAGGCACATGAACCTGTACATAAACATGAGATATAATGAATGGAGGACAGCAACAGTCATCCAGTTGCACAAAGGTGAGGCTTCAACAGACCTAGGTAATTATAGACCCATAAGCCTGGCATTTTGTCTGTAAGGCTGTAGAGAGTATCATTATGGAATTAATAAGGATATAAGTAACTTACAGATTCCCAACCCAACCCAGTTCAGATTCATCAAAGGCATGGCCTTCCTACTTAATTTGGTTAACTTCTTTGAAAAAGTTACTGAACAAATGGACAAGGGTAAAACAGTGCACATCACATATGTAGACCTGTTCAGCACCATCCCACACATAGGTGTCATAGATAAACTCTCCTAGCTTAATGTCAATCTCTTATGTAACTCATTGGATAGCAAATTGGCTCTGAAGTAGAGACCAGAAAGTTAGGGTGGTGGTGGCTGTACAAGACCTTGGCACTAGCAGTGTATCCCAGGGTTCAGTACTTGGACCACTCCTCTTTGGCATTTACTTCTTGGAGTTCAAAGCCAATGTTAAGGGTTAGTGGTTGACCAAGTTTGCAGATGACTGCAAACTTGGTGCCATTATAAACTCAAGATCCTCCATGAAGGCCTGTTTCAAGCAAACAGCTGGTGTCAAAACCTTGGACTAAAACTAAATGCCAAGAAATTGCCAACTGTGGTACCCATCCCTGCCATGGATACAGAGTGTATGTATTATATGGTTGATACAGTACGCAACTCAGATTCATATTATCAAATTGATAACACACACCTTGTTCTGTAGTTAGGGAACTGGGGACCTGTGTCAACAGTAAACTGTGCTTTGATCCCCATGTATCTACTGTTGTAAGGAAGTCCTTTTTTAACACATAGCTTATATCCAAAGGTATTGCATCCAGAACTTGATGTGTAATTGTTCCTCTTTACTCTGCAATCATTAGGCCAGTCATTAAATTTAATGCCACTTTTTGTACATACCTGTCAAACTACTTGTCACAGCTAGAATGACCACAACACTTTCTCACTTAAAAAAAAAATAAAAATCTCTGCAGATGATCTCAAAACATTGCCCCTCTTCATAGTATCATACAGGCTACTGGGTGGAGTATAAGTCATTTTAGTGAACAACCATAGAACAATCTTATTGTCAAAACCCATTTGGTTGAGACCATATGGTCGACAGTGCAGTTGATCAAAAACTGGCATTCATCCACAAAATACCTGCCAACAACACACACATTTTCCCTCCTGCACCCCCCCCCACACTCCCTGCTAATTATTTTTACCAACTCTGAGATCACACTATAGTGGGGAAAAGGGCAAATTCCCTGATCCCCACTGCACAGCAGTTTCATAGGTTCATAGGTTCATACTAGGCTATCTGCCCGAGGGCATTTACAAGCCTAGCCCATCGTTTTGTGGCTTACGCCACCCCTTTAGTATGGGGAACTATACCCATTATTTTGCTGTGCCTCTGTCGAGCAGTGACACTGAGGTAATCCCTGGGGTATATCTGCGATCTCCCATCCATTGGTCAAGATTTCTCTTGAACAAGGCCAGCGAGGTGCTCTGCCTCACATGTACCGGGATTTTGTTCCACAGCATAGGGAGTCTTTGGGTGATGAATCTATCCCTCCAGCACGTCCTATTAATAGCCGTGTCGAGGTTTAAGTCTCCGCCCTTGTGGCTCTGATGGATCTAGATTTTTGAGGTGAAGCATATTCACAAATCTGGGTTTGACATGGCCTTGTATGTTAGGCAAAGGTCACCTCTGAGCAAGCGGTGGCGACTGAATAGAGCTGGAGTTCTTTCAGTCGGGCAGCATAGGACAGATTTTTGAGACCCTTTATCCTTTTGGTGAGGAACTTTTGTGGCCTCTCCAGCTGCTGCAAGTGTCGGGTCAGATACATCCCGAATGGGGCATTGTACTCAATCATTGGTCTGATGAGTAAAGGGAGACTATGACCTCCCTTGATCTAGATGAGAATCCCTTCATGATAAGGTGGGCAATGTAGAAGGTCTTCCTAACTACTTTAGCTACATGGGTGTCGAATGACAGACTACTATCAACCTGGGTCCCCAGGTCCCTGATAACTTCTTCTGTGCTCAGTGGATTGCCACCTATTTGGTAGCTAGGGGTAACCTTGTTTTTCCCAAAGGGTATGACTATGCATTTTTTGGCATTTAACTTCAGGCCGTGGCTCTGGCACCAGTTATCCGTTTCTGTGAGACCCTTCTGAAGGATATCTGTGTCAGATGTGTTTTCTACTATGGTGCCCAGTTTGCAGTCATCTGCAAACTTTGTCAGCCATAACCCTCCTGTGTTTGCTTGTACTTCGGAAAACTAGATGCCAAACAAGAGTGGGCCCAGGACTGAGCCCTGTGGGACACCACTTGTGACAGGTTTTGAGTCTGACATGGCGCCAGCAACTCTGACCCTGTGGGTTCTGTCACTCAGCCAGTTTGCAACCCATCTTGTGATGTATGGGTTAACATTTAAGCTGATGAGTTTTTCAATGATACCCGAGTGGGGTATTGTATCGAAGGCCTTAGCCAGATCGAGGTAGGCTGTATGGACTGCCTTTCCCTCGTCAATGGCTTTGGTGACTGTTTCAAGAAGTCAACCAAGTTTAAAAGGCATGATCTGCCTTTGACAAAGCCAAACTGGGTTGGATCCAAAGTCTGCAAATTCCCTATGTCTTTATTTATGAGGTCCATTATGATCCTCTCCATGGCTTTGCAGATAAGGCTTGTCAAGCTAATGGGCCGGTAATTTCCAGGGTCGGTGGAGGCACCGCCTTTGTGAAGTGGGACCACAGTTGCAGTGCGCCACTCCTGGGTACGTATCCAGAGGTAAGACTTTGATTAAACAGCTGTCCTAGCTGTGGGTTTAATTCCTCATTGAGTTCGTGGAGCACACAGCCGGGACACCATCAGGTCCCATGGATGCTGTGTTTTTGCTTTGGAGAGAGCAGTTCTCACTTGGGCGCTGGAGATGTTTGGGGGCTGCAATCGTTTGGTATAGATATCTCTCCTTTTGGGGAGGGGAGAAGTTTGCACTGAACCTGTCAGCCAGTATGTTGGCAATGTCTGTAGGATCAGTAATCTTCACATCATTTTGAACTAGTTCTGAGCATATCTGGGAGTTTCCTCCTAGGTTTCTAACATAGCTAAAGAAGGCCTTATGATTGTCTTTTGAGTCTTTAGCTATTTTTCTCTCAAATTTGCTTTGGATGATTTTATGAGAGCTCTTAGTTTTTACTTATAGTGATCAAGGGTGTCTTACCTTTTAAGGATTTTGCTCTATCTTGTAGTAGCTTCCTCCTTTTATTGTAGAGTTTGTTTATGGCTGGGGTCCACCAGACTGGACGCTTGCCTTTGGTACTAAGAGTCTTTGTTTTGTTTGGGATTGCCTTATCCATGCAGTCCTGCAGGTGCTGGTAGAAGGTGTTTGTAAGTGATTCAGCGGCTTGAGTACTGTTTTCCGCGGCTCGGGGCCTTAAAGGAGACCACACTAGTCTTTAGAAGTGTGAAGTCAGCTTTTGAGAAGTTCTTTACTGTGGTCTTTTTTATTTCAGGTGGGGCTGGGATGAGGACCTCCAGCGAGATTAGTTTGTGATCTGATCTCACCAGTGAGGGGTATACTTGCGGTGTTGAACATTGTGCTCCCATGTTCGTGATGATGAGATCAAGTATGTTATCTCCTCTTGTGGGGATGGTGACTAGTTGTTGCATGGCATTTGAGTTTATGAATTCCAGGAACTTTTGGGCTAGGGTGTTTGGGCTTGAGTAGTGTTCCCAGTCTATATTAGGGTAATTGAAGTCACCTAGTATGATGGTGTTTGGTGATACATTTATCTCCCCTAGTGTTTTCAGGAAGGCCATGTGAGGTTCCTGAGTTTGTGAGGGTGGCCTGTAACATGCTACAATTTGCAGAGCAGTCTTGCCTATGGTTAATTGCACCTGGATGGTCTCCGATGCATCGTGCGTTGCCACCAGTCTTGAGGTGTGGGTGTCCTTGATGAATATGGATACCCCCTCCTTTCTTGGTATTGTCCGGATTTTGGGGCCGGAACGCATGATATGAGGTAAAACCTGATAGCGCTGGGGTGCTCTCAGGAGCCTTGAACCAGGTTTCTGTCACAGCACAGACATCGATGTTCTCCATACTGAGAAGGGCCTCGAGTGCGTGCATTTTGAGATTGAGACTTCTGGCATTGAGCAGCATTACCCTTAGTTTTTTTCCTTTTTTGTGTTCTAGGGTGGTAGGTTTAGAATTTGAGCCTTGCCTAAAAAAGGCACTATGGGGGTGGCAAACATTTCGATAAACCAAATTGTCGACCCTATGCTCTCCCCATATGGGTTTCTACAATTTGGTCCTTTAGCCCAGTGAGAGATGACATCTGCTTCACGTATAGAGCTTCAGCAGGCTCTGTTCTGTATTACACATTCACAAGTCCAATGGTATCATAAACACCTGCTCAAGGGATCTCAGTGTTTTTTGCAAAATAAACAAAACACGTTGGAGGGACAGGTTTGTATCACAAAGAATACCACTTATACAGAGCCATCTTATACTGCACATAAAACAGAGTACTTCTGTTACTCTACTGAAATGTAATTTGGACAAATGGATGGATAATCACAGATACGCCTCTGGTTTAGCACTCCTGTCCCTTTTGGATAGGGGAAACATGTAAATGTCCCACCATATCCTTGTTTAGTAAGGAATGTAAGGTTAAAAGAACCTCATGGTGCAGTAGTTTAGTAAGTACCCATGAACCTATATATATCATATCAGGAATGCAATGATAATAAATCTGATTTCATGGAATACTAAATGGTTGAATAATCCAGGAATAGGGTCTTACAATATATTAAAAGCTTGATATTGCATAGAACAGTCCATTAAGAAATACATTTGGATTTGACAGAGGACAGTAAATTGGGCTAGTGGATACTGGATTCAAAGTTTTGCATTGTTATGTCACAACTTTAGACGAAGGAGGGATAGTCTTATTTGCTTCTAAGTCAGCACCTTTGACAGAAGAAGATACTCTGGTGGATACATAAGGCAGTTATATAGGCTTTAAGAGATATTATCTGAGGATTAGGTACTCATTTTTCAATGTTTGTCTTCCTACAGGATTTCAACAAGATTTTAGAAACATTATGTCCCATGTCTTGTTTTTTCAGTACTACATTGTATTTATCTTGGCTGATAGGAATTGTATAACAAGGCCCTCTGATGTACAGAGGAACCCAGCAGAATGTTGGGTCCTACAAAGTGGTAAACACATAGAATTCCAGCTATTCTTTCTTTTCTCTCCTCCTCTTACCAGCTCTTCAAATGACTATGAATTACTCTCTTTATCTTCTAACATACTATTCTTCTACTTTCTCCTGTTAAGTATTTTAAATGAACTGCATAACTTGAACCAATCTACAAATGTACTTGAATATTTTATTTGTTGATCTTAATTTTATATACTATTATCCTATTTATTTATTTATTGACATTTGTTAACCGGGTTGGTCCAGCTGGGCCAGGGGTCCGTTTTCAGTGTAGACCCGAGGAGAAAAGCTCCAGTTACAAAACAATTAAGGATTACATAGGTAACAAAAATAGAAAGTAACATAACCAAGTTTCACTCCAAAACATCAGTACAAATTTGAATCAAACATATTTAGATTACTCTAAGAGAATAGTCTCAAAGAAATAAGTATATGAACTATTTTTTTTTTATATATGTACAAACAAGTTATATACAAGTGATCAAACAAGTTATATACAAGTGATCAGATTTATTGCCTAGGCTTCCTAGGAAGGTATAGATGCTTTCAGGAGTTCAGGGGGAAGCACCACCATTGGATAAAGGGGAAAATTAGGCAGGTTCTAAGCAGGGACATGATTTGGTATTGAGAAGATAACATTTGAGTTCCTTTTTAAAGTGTGCAGGGTTTATGATGGAGCATATGTGTAAAGGAAGTTTGTTCCAAGTGTGGGCTATTGAGCAGTTGTATTGTAGTTTGCCTATGTTCTTCTCTGAAAGGTCTACATTCAGATGTTGTTGGTTAGAGGTGCAGAGAGTTCTAGAAAGGGTGCAGGTAGATCAAAAAGTAGTGAGAGCTGGACAAGATGAAGGCCTGTATAGAATGGAGTGAATAACCTGAAATTGAGAAAGTAGCAGTAGTTGAGGGAATTTGAGCCATTGTAATGAATTCAGGGCAAGGAAGTGATGGGAGTTGTAGGGGGAGTTTGTAATGAATCTTGCAGTTTTGTGGTAAGTTTGTGGCAGTTTGTTCATGGTCGTAGCTTGTATATTGGTTAGTATTGGGGCTGTGTAGAGAAGTGTGGGCAGGAAGAAGGACTGTGCTAAGGAGAGTCTAGCATTTGGAGTAAAAAATCTTTTGTTGCGATAGAGCAAGCCAAGTTTCTGGTGTGGTTTTTTTTTTTATTCCTTGCAGTAAGTGTAAGTTAAATTTGAGTCCGTCATCAGTAATGACGCCTAACAGTTCTGCGTGTGGTTCAGGTTTTATGACTGCGAATGTTACTGTAACCTTTTACTCTTTGTTTATTGTTCTGAACACTGTATTTGTTGAGCTACTGTATTTTATATACTACTGTCCTATGCAGTTATCTATGACCTTTTACTCTTTGTCTATTTTTAAGAATACTCTAATAAAAAATTGTTGTGGAGCTTTTATCCCCGGACCTCCACTGAAATGGGTTTCTGACCCAGTGGACTTTTACGTCAACAAGTGTCCATAAATAAATAAATAAACATGGAGAAGTACTTGTCAGCCTTAGCATTTACAGATTTACAAGATGAGTCTCTCTCAGACTTCATGTTTTATCCTTGGAAAATATAATGGTTTATTAGGAAGTGACTTGATTTATATAATGGTACAACAGCTTAGCTCTTGAAATATTTTCAGACTGACGTCTGAGAATAAGGCCTAATCATGCCTCATTAGAAGAATGACTGATAGGCATTTGGTAACTCCTTTTCTGAAATAGTGGTAGCTTCCCGTATATCATCTGAAGTAGGGGGAACCTTCAGATAAATGGTATAAAATAATTTTAATCTTAGTCATAATAATGATTCTTCTGTTTTAAAAGCTTGCATTCTAGAACAGATTTCAGGTGAGGTTGTGAGGATTGTAAAAAAGAAAGTATTATATAAGGAAACATTGTATATTTTGAAATTTAACACACTGTTCCCATCCGGCTTGAATAATGAATGTAACTGGAAGGTTTTCCTTTAAATTTTTTTTAAAACTGTAATTGTTTAATTGATTCAATTAAGTGTAATTATGTGTAATATATATATATATATATATATATATATATATATATATATATATATATATTTATATATATATATGAAGATTCACTTCATAACACTGAAAGCTCAAAACACTGAAACTTCAAAATCTTGAAAACTCAAAACACTGAAACTCAAAGCACTGAAAACACATATCATACATATACTGAGTTTAAACAACATAAATCATAGCACTTTCCACCAAGTGTAAGAAGGTGGGCAAGCCCCCCTGCACCCCCCTACACCCCCTGCTACTTATATATATCATCTCCAAGATTGCACTTCACTACACTAAGTGCAATCTTGGAGTTAATATATTTAAGTAGCAGGGGGTGTAGGGGGCTTGCCCCCCTGCTTACACTTGGTGGAAAGTGCTATGATTTATGTTGTTTAAACTCAGTATATGTATGATATGTGTTTTCAGTGTTTTGAGTTTTCAGTGTTTTGAAGTTTCAGTGTTTTGGTCTTCTATATTATGACGTTTTCTTATTTTCAGTGTTTTGAGTTTTCAGTGTTATGAAGTGAATCCATATATATATATATATATATATATATATATATATATATATATATAGATATATATATATATATCAGAATTATATGGTGACTATATTATTAGTTCTGGAAGGCTTGTTTGTACCGAGGCGCCAGAGTTTTTATTAAAAGTTCTACAAATACAGATTGTGGTGCGACTTTTTTATTCCTGGCAGAGTAGTTTGGTAAATGGTATAAAGTACTTGTAACAAAACTTAGGTGGTGGCAAAGTGTTTTCAGCCAGATGGGATAAGGTGAAGCATTCTTTAGCAGAAAACATAAAACATCTTACAGTGGAATTATAGCAAACTATTAAAACTAGGTTAGAACAAAAAAATCTACCACCTGAGAACTCTACAGAAAGGCTTAGACAGTTACTGTGTTAAAAGTAAAACAGCCAAACTCAAAATGGATATAGAAAGGGAACTGGACAGCAGGTATGAGGTTACACTAGAAAGACTCGATTATTTTTTGTTTAGCACTTCCCCCAGACTACATAAAACACTGACTCATATATTTAGCAGAAATCTTCAAGAATGATTTAGACCCTGAAATCTCCTGAATCAGGTTAAAAAAAACAGGTCTCAGCTGAGATTTTAGAGACCTTCAGAAAGTATTACTCATTACTACTCCTGATTTATTACTATGTAAAGGAACAAGGAGATATTCAACAGTCGTGTGTGTGTCCTTGCAAAAAATGCCTTGACCATGTGTAATTGATGTCTCACTTCAGCATAAGCTATAAAGGAACTCACTGAGATTATTAGTAAGCAAGCTTTCATTAAGACGGAAGACCCAGATGGTATTCCCCCGATGTTGGGCTAGTGAATAAGGATTGGCTTTATCCACTACTTTTCAAACTGTTCAACACCATTCTCTGTAGTAATAACACCACAGTCTTATAAGGAAGGTATAGACCCTTGTTTCCCATTCTGCTACAAGCCTATTTCAAACCTAAATCAGCACTTTGAAATCATTATTTTGCTTAAAGATGGACTGGGAAATTGGCTATCAGTGTAGCTTTGTGGCAGGGTAGCAGATCTTCATCAGCCTCTTGATAGCTTGTTTGTTGCTGCCCAGTGCACACAATGCAATACAAGTAATCATAGAGCTAGATTAGAAGGTTCAGTTACTGCATTTTTGGTGCTTCCAATGCTTTTGTATGCTTTTCAGTCATTCTTATTTATTTCCCCAGTGAATCATCTGAAGTTGGTAAATTGCCCTTGCACTTCCTGTGCAAGGGCTACAAACCCAGGGTGGTTTTGGAGAATATGACCCTAAGGGCCAAGATGGATGGATTGTGCATACCAGATACAGTTAGTTAATTTGAAGCCATGTTGCTGAAGTTTATCCACGCTTTAACATATTAGGCTACTGGAAGGCCCTGTTGTTTTTACAAGAAGAAACTTAACTTGTTTATCTTTGTGGGCTTGTTGGAATATAAAAAGTAAAAGACAAAAAAAAATCAGAGATTCTTCAAACTACCATTGATAAGTTTAAAGGTATTATTCAACAAAGACAAACCTAGGTCTTGGGTGAATACTGTCCTGCAAACAGGGTAATCAAATCTGGGCATACTAGGTGAGATGTGACTGGATCAGTGGAGCAAAGAATATTTGCGACTCTTTATTGGAATTAAGTAAGGTGAGGGACACATGGACAGAACTGGGAAGAGGCCAGGGACAAGTTTTGCATGAGTGGAGCATAGAATACTGAGTAATGCAGCCTTGTTGGTTATGGCAATAGATATAAAACATTATGAGCAGCCAAATGAATATGGTTCCTAACCTAATGTAGTTATTACTAGATATGAGGCAAACACCTAATCTCTAAAGGGCCTGGTTATAAAGCTTACAGCAGTTTATGGGAACTCAGCACTGAAGCAATGGATGAATGTTGTCACTCCTGTGCTATAGTGCCAGGCCTAACATTGCAACATTAACAATAATCTGTTTATTGTCAATCACTAGTTTGCAGTTTCACAGATATTGCCCTAAAGACTGAACCTGCACAATCATGAGGATTTCACTTTTCCCTAAGATAGTATGATCTTACAGCTGGGATATATAAGAAGCAGTGGGAGTGGGGGGGGGGGTGCAGCCCTTCTGGAAAAAAAAGCTTTGGTTTGTGTTTCTTTGTTTAGAATGTGTTCATGTCCAAGTGTTTCTAAGACAATGGATTACTGTTTGAAGCAGTCACAAAACTGTTGAGTTGTTATTAGGAAGCCTGTAGGCTTAGCTCTTACAAAAGCAAATCATGCAAACAGTATAGTTTTGAATCTTTTAGCTCTTAGAGTATACCACAAGAAGATTTAACATTTTTGCCTGATATGCCTACACAGAATAATTTTGTACCCCTGCATCTGTCCAACTTGTGTTTCCAACAGCCTCAGATAACGGAGAGAAAGGCTCATTGATGCTTATATTTTGGAACTGTAAATTAATACAAAGGTTTAAAGCCCAGAAATTGGTTTTAAATAAGGTATTGATGACTTTGATTCCTTTATTACAGATGTTGATGTGGTTGGGCTTTGATAATGGGAGCTCCTTAGCTAAAAATCAGAATAAGTTAGTGTAATTGTTTGCAAAGGCTTGTAAAATAGCCCTAATGAAATAACTGGAAATCAAAATCTGTCTTGACCATGAAGGAAATCGGATGAAGTAGATAATTGGGAAGCAGTAGCACTTTCCCTACATCAGGGACAGAAATATTTGGGGAACTGTCTGCCCTAGTCAGGTTATTGTGATTGGAATGTTAAAGAAGCACACAGAAGCTCTGATTTGACAGAAATAATGAAGGATTTTACCTGTACCTGATGGTGCCTGAACTGAAATTATGCTTTAGTATACCTTCCTTGTTTCCAATAGTTAAAAATTCTGCTCTTTTTACAAAAGAGTAGCATGCTCCTACTAAATGCATCTTAATGAATGGATCATGCTATCCCAAGTAAAACCAAGACTCACTCCTCCAAGAAAAGGAAACCAGTCTGGTGGACACCTGCCATAAACAAGCTATACAGTAGGAGGAAACTAGTACAGAAAAGAGTAAAATCCCAAGAAGGAAAGACGTCCCTGATCAGTATCAGCAAGAAACTACGATCCCTCATTAAATCATCCAAGGCTAGCTTCGAAAGAAAAATTGCCAAGAACTCCAAAGATAACCAGAAAGTGTTCTTTAGCTATGTCAAGAACCTAAGTGGAAACTCTCAGATTTGCTCTGAGTTAGTGCAGAATGGCACAAAATACACTGAACCGACTGATATTACCAACATTCTGGCAGAAAGGTTTAGTGCAAACTTCACCCCCCTCTCACCCCCTAAAGGACCCATAACCATACCAGAAGAATGTAGGGCCCCATCAATCACCGACACACAGGTTAAAACAGCCCTATCCAAAGCCAAAAACACAGCTTCAATGGGACCGGATGGTGTCCCAGGCTGTGTCTTACAAGAGCGCCAAAATGAATTAACCCCCCCCCCCACCTTAACACACTGTTCAAGCTCAGCCTCTCTACAGGCTACGTACCCACAGAGTGGTGCACAGCAACAATTATCCTACTCCACAAAGGTGGAACCACAACACATCCTGGGAACTATCGCCCTGTAAGCCTGACTAGCCTGGTCTGTAAGGCTGTGGAGCGCATAATCATGGAACTCATTAACAGAGACATTGGGAACCTCCAAACCTTGGACCCTACCCAGTTTGGCTTTGTTAAGGGCAAATCATGCCTTCTAAACCTGGTGGACTTCTTTGAGACAGTTACTAAGGCATTAGACGAGGGAAAGGAGGTCCGCACAGCCTACCTAGACCTCGCAAAGGCTTTCGACACCACTCCCCATTCTGGTATTATAGACAAGCTCACCAGCTTGAACATAAACCCCTACGTCATGAGATGGGTTGCCAACTGGCTCACGGATAGAACCCACATGGTTAGAGTTGCAGGCTGTAGGTCCGACTCTAAACCGGTTACAAGTGGCGTCCCTCAGGGCTCAGTCCTAAGACCCCTCCTGTTTGGTATATACTTCTCAGAGGTACAGGCAAGCAAAGGAGGACTATGACTGACCAAGTTCACAGAAAACTGCAAACTAGGGGCCATAATTGATTCTCCGGCTGATACAGGCACCCTCCAGAAGGGTCTCACTGAGATGGATACCTGGTGTCAAAATGATGGCCTCAAGCTAAATGCCAAAAAGTGCATAGTCATCCCCTTTGGAAAAAAACAAAGTACCTGTGAACTACCACATAGGTGGTAGTCCCCTAAATACAGAAAATGTAATAAGGGATCTAGGGACCCAAGCAGATAGTAATCTCTCCTTTGATAATCATATTGCCAAGGTGGTTAGAAAATCCTTCTATGTGACCCACCTAATCACAAAAGGGTTCGCATCTAGAACAAAAGAGGTTATTGTGCTCATCACTCATTAGACCCATCATAGAATACAACGCCCCATTTGGGATATACCTTACAAGACACCTGCAACAGCTGGAAAGACCACAAAAGTACCTCACCAAGAGGATTACCTGCCTCAAACAGATGCCCTATGCAGCCCGACTCAAGAAACTCCAGCTGTACTCGGTTGCATACCGCTTACTCAGAGGTGATCTCTGCCTGACATACAAGGTCATGTCCAACCCTGAATTGATGGACATGCTCCACCTAAAAAAAAAACAAATCCAGGAGAGCCACATACTCTGGAGATATAAACCTCATCACAATGATAAATAGGATGTGCTGGAGGGATAGATTCCTGTCCCAGAGACTCCCCATGCTTTGGAACAGGGTTCCAATATACATCAGGCAGAGCCCCTCACTAAAACTCTTCAAGAGAAACCTTGACGGGTGGATGGGAGACAGAAACTTTACCCCAGAGATCACTGCAGTGGCTCTGCTGGACAGAGGCACAGGGAATTAATCTAAGGGGGTGGCGAAAGCCAACACATTCTGGCTAGGCTTGTAAATGCCCTTGGGCAGATAGCCTAGTACTTACCTATGAACCCATCCACAAAGCAGTCCATACTCTTACAGTAACATTTTGTCACGGCTGTCCAGCAAATGGCTATTACAGCAGGCTTAAATGACATTTTAGAGATATGCCATTTGTATGATGAAGTGCATGTAGCAATCTTTTGTATTAAAAAAAAGTCAGAATACTGGATAGTACAAAAATCTATAATCCAACATACATGCTTAGATTAGAATAATATGTAATTAAATATGAAGAAATGTAATGTTCTAAAGTTGTTTTGAATCAGCATTTAAAAATGAGTACCGGTACATATCACTAGTTATAACTGTCATCTGCTTTAGAAATATGTGACTGGTTGTTTCTCAAAAACTAATGAGCGAGTCTTGTCATGCAAAAAGTTTGGATGTCATTGGTCTGCCAAATGCTAAGTTCTCCTCCTTTCTGTATTCTGAACTTTGTTGACAGGATTTACACTTTAAACCAAGAAAAAGGTCACTTAGTGTTCCACCAGGAAAAAGTACAAGTAAAGGTAATTCGACCAGCCAGTCCACTAAGTAAAAAGCAAATTTATTATGTACAAGTCATACATAAAAACTGTTTTCATGTGGTTAAATGCTTTACGTCCTTTTTCATTGAATGGACTTCAGCAGAACCATGCTCCCAACATTCAACTTAAATACAGCTAACAATTATCAGTTTAATAGTCTTGGATTGAATTTAATGCATTTAAAGATACAGTTCAATAATAAAAAAAAGTTTCCCTGCTTTAACAGGTTTCTTTGTTGAAACAGTAAGTTCCACTAAAGTTCACATTGTTTCGGTACTCATTTTTTATTGTTAGGAAGTATAAAAAGTACAGTGTTAATTTGTCCAAGAAAATAATTGTTCAAGAAATCAAACAATTTGCAATTTGAATTTTAAAAGACATGTAATCAATGGTCATATACAACCAATACCCATTGATAACAATGCATTCGTTTGTTGAAAACATTCCTAAAAAATAATACTTCCTAAAAAATAAAGTAGGTGTTTATAACATGTTGTTTGGTGTTTATAACATGTTTTAACAATAACTAATGTTTGTTATAGTTTGCCTGCCTTTATTATCAGGACTGGGAAAACTGAAATCTGTTTGTTAAGTCCTGGGTGGTTGGAGGCATCTAGTCTATGTTGCCAAATCATTTCCCTGAACTCTAAATATGTTTCCCTTGATCCCCCCTTTCATTATGTGGTACAATTTCCAATATACCTAATAAATTAGTTTTAAAATTACAACATACCATTTTGTGCTTATATAAGTAACTGTTTATGTTTTATTTCATTAAGTCATAGCTGTGTTCATTAATACATTTGTGTAGTTGCCTCTCTCTTTTAACTACATACAAATTATCGCAGGTAGAACAGACCACAATACATACAACTCCCTTAGTTGCACAATTTCCTTTACTAAGTTAATGGGTGTTTTGTTCATACACATCTTTTCAACATGAAAAATAAAGCAATGTTGGTTACATGCTCCATAAGGGCATGTATTTCCTCTTGGTTTATTGTTGTCTGTCTGTTTATTTTTCTCCACTAACATCTTCAAATTTTTTTGCTCTTAAAGGTAAATAGAGGTGTTTTTCCTATCATCTCAAACAGTTTAGTGGCAACTGTTATACTGTAAATAACTATATGAAAAAGTGACTTTTCTGAAAATGGTCGATTGAAAACAGTTCAAATCAGTATTTTTAAATATAGATACATCAAGGTAATTAACTTTCTGTGTTGACTGTTGATAAGCGAATTTTAAAAATTCTGTAGTATTGTTAATGGAATAGAGAAATTCACTTACTACTTCCTCTGAGGATTTCCACAAAATAAAAATAAAGTATGTAGAAATATCTAAAATATACTTTCCAACATAGTTCATATTCAAGTCTGTTAAAAAATCAATGGTCCCCTCGTCCAATTGAGTGAGTTCTAATAATGCTGTGTTAAACATAGCTAAACCTTTCTTGAGTGGAATACTAATTTAAAAATCACAAATGTCTGTAGTCAAGAATGTATAATCTATAGAAAACGATTCTTGCTTGATTTTACTCAAAAAAAAAAAAAAAAAACCAGGAGTCCCTTAGAATATGTGGTGTTCTTTAATACATTTTTTAATAAATGGTCAATAAAGACAGCTGGTGCATGTGTTTTGGACCCTTGTGCTGATACTATAACTCTATATGGTGGGTCTTCAGAATTTTTATGTACCTTAGGTTTCCAAAAATTGATGGGATAAGAGAGGATTTTGAGAACAAGAATCTATACGTATCTGAAGAAATTAACCCTTGCATTAGGCTGTCTTCTAAGAATAAATCAATCTTTTTTTATATGCAAGTTTGATTTAATTCTTAGAGACTGTTGTATATTTGTCTGTATCATATAAGATGTTTACCATTTTACTTATATAGTCTAACTTTTCTACTAATACAACCCCTCCACCCTTATCGGGTTTCATTACCCTGACAGATTTGTTTTCTGTGAGAGTTTTTATAATTGACCGCTCTTCTTTATTTAAGTTGTCATAGAATCTTCCTTTATTTTTGTGTAGTTCATAAATGTCTCTCTCACAGCATTTTTCAAAGTATGCTGCACTGGGATGGAGTGGGGGAATAAATGTACTTCTCTTCTTTACAAGTACTTAATATATTAATTGTTTCTAAAGATTTTTCTGAATATAAGGTAAAAAGGATAATCTTATGGATATGTAACCTTAGTTACATCAACAGGTCTGAAATGCCACTAGTACTGTTGGGTACAAACTTAAAACTCTTACAAAACAGTGTAAAAAGTTCCGTAGTAATAATTTGACTGCTGTAATTGTAACTCTTAAAATTTTTGTAAGTGCATATATTTCTTTCAATATGAATATCTTCAGAAAGTACATTTTTATCTAAAATTGATATAAATTTCTTTTAGTCTCTCTCTCTCTCCCTCTTCCCCTTCGCTTTGCTTTTCCTTTTCCCCAGTTCATAGGGTGAAAATGGGTTAGGGGGTCTTCATGAAAAAAATTCTTCATAGGTTCCTTTGGTCTTGCACCTAATCTTTCTGACTTCAGGGGAAGGTGGGGGAGGGGAGGAAAATCATCATTGTCTAGAGGTGGAGGGAAGTGCTCCTCCCCATCAAAATCATTACAGTTTTGTTCAGTATTACAATCTAAACCATCCTCATCAATACAATAGCCATTTGTTTATCGGCAAATGGTGTTAACCCTAGAAACGTGCCCAACTCTAACATTTTTAATGTTTTAGGCATAGGATAAGCATGGTTATTTTTGTAGTCTTTTTTTCATCCCTCAAAAGTTTCTTTTTCTTAGTCATGATTTGTTTACATTTCCCATCAATTCTATCAAACATTTGGTTATACTTATTAAATTCAAAAAGCAAGTCTTCAAGAATTTTGTCATTTAGAATAATTATTTCTTCATATAAAGTATTAATCTGAGAAGATTCCATTTTATAATAAATTTCATCAACTCAGAACCGTCCCTATCAAACATGTATGTTAATTCATTGTAAACATCACTATTAAAAGGTAAACCATTCGGAAATTTTTACATTCTTAAACCTTTTGGGACCCATTTAACATTAATACATTTGTTTAAAAAACTATTGTCTAACTGTAAATTCCTAGGTTAAAAATCTTTTTTTCCTAGAGTAACAATCATGAAAGTTACCTTCAAGGGTAGTTGTACAGGCCCTGGTTCTAGTCTTGGACCTTTCAGGCCTTTGGAATAGCATGAAGTCCAGTGCATAACCTCTGTTATACTCAACTAAGAGGTATATCATGAGATTTTTATCATATTGGTATTATTAGTGTCACTGGCAGGTGAAATAAAACATGCAGTAATCAGGAATGTAATGGATGGGCAGCCATGGTGGTGCAGTGCCACCTCACAGCAAGAGGTTTTCTGGTTCGATCCTTGGCTGGGGTGCCTTCTGTGCGGAGTCTGCATGTCCTCCCTGTGGTCGCGTAGGTTTCCTCCGGGTGCTCCGGTTTCCTCCCACATCCCAAAGACATGCTGTAGGTGGATTGGACACACTAAATCGGCCCTAGGCATGAGTGCGTGTGTGTGTGCCTTCTGTGGAAGGTTGGGCACCGGGCTGGCAACTCGACACCGTAAAAACTCCATTGCCAATCATGAGCGGACAGTGATCCGCTGTGGCGACCCCTAACCGGGAAAAGCCGAAAGAAAGAGTAATCAGGAATGTAATGTACTGCCACATATTTCATAAATTAAATTCTAGAAAAGGCATAGTCCCTGGACATTCTCCTGTTGCCCACATTCATAAATAAGGTTTTACTAAACTTAATCCACCAATAAACCGCATTATTTACTGGTAAGTTTTTAATCCTACAAAATGTCTGTACAACAACAGTGGTACATTAGCACTTAAACAGAGTTCATTTTAGAATAATTATTTAGTAATAAGTACCACAAAAACAATATGGATGTTTTTCTTCACTAAAGAGAAACAAAGTAAACTAATAGTCAAGCTGATGAGGGCAAAAATGTAGTAAAAGAGCAATAATTTTTGTATATGTGAATCTGTAGACACCTTCTTTTTTTTTTCTAGTCCCCCCCCCCCATTTGGCAACCACCTAGCTGGCCATCAGCCACTTGGCTGTAGCATTTTACCTTAAGTGTTCCTGCTACTACCCCCCAAAGGCTAAGATCACAGCAGTGGTGAGTTGGACAGGGGAAATAGAATGGAGCTGCCTGCAGTATCACATATGTTGGCCTTGCATGCTACTGAGCATTTTTTGATATGCCTTAATTAGGCAGACTTAGTGATGTCACATGCATCACTTCATGCAATGTCAGCTAACACCAACCTTCTTGATGTTGTAGTTTTTCCTGCAGTCTTTCCCACAATTGTAGAATATCACTATCATTAAGGATGTGTCTTCATTACAGACAGAACTCTTCCTACCCCTCCCAAGAGAACCAAATCATTTTCAGAGAGAATTGAAAGTTAGCAATATGTTACAAACACAGGATACTTACATAATCAAGCACGGTATACATAAATAATCATAGATATTCCAAGGTTAATGAGTCTCATGACTGGTCTCACCTTGCCATTTCCGTGCTTCAGTTCATGCTCCTCCCCTTACCCATAATCCCCTCCATCCTACAACATTACCTCAGATCTAGTTTGCCACTCTGTGAACAGATGTGGGTTGCTGGCTCTGGCTCTTCAGATAAGTGCTTTAGCTTATTGTGCTTGTGACCTTTTTGGTTGTTGGTTGAGTACTCATATTTTTTGCATTCTTGCCTTTTCTATCAAATAGTAAGTAACAAACCATTTAGTTTCATTTAGGCCGTACTGCTGCCATAAATGCATTCCTTCCTACTAGCTATCTGTTATCTTCTTCTTTACCATTGTTGGTATTCTAGGCTCGGTACCCTTGTCCTGCTGTCCGGGTACTTTTATGTACCATTTGTTGCTAGTTTTTCTGACTGGGTTTTTCCTATTGATCTTGAATTTATTATTGTCTTGTGTATTGGCTTATTACTGTTGTGGTGAATAAACCTACAGGAGTCAAGATTGTGGCCATGAGCTAACAAATTTTGACTCATATCAAATGTGTATATTGCCTTGGGGCTTCTCACTTACAGGAAGATTGTACCATTTGTACAGCTTTTGGCAACCGTGTAGTTGAGTGCCAAAACAAGTTTGTTATGAAGGATCTCATCCCCCAAGTAGAATTAGCAAAATCTGTTTCTTCTTCTGGAGCATCCCCATCCAGGAAGAAGCCCTCAGCTAAGCATAAGGAGGACAACAGCGATGAGCCTAAGGAGAAGGGCAAAAAAGCAAGGAAATGATCCCCTGACCACTCTCCTTCTTTGGTATTGTCCTCTGTTCTGTCAGCAAAACTTCCCAAGTCCTCAAATCCATTATCCATTCCAGATCCGACCTTTATTCAGTCCTGAACTACTACTTGAAGGGAGCTGAAATTTACCCTGGAACCATTCTCTGCTAGACTGCATTCTGCCTTCCTCCAAAAGACACCTACTTGCAAGGCTTCTAGACCTTCTCCTACATCATCTTTCTTTAGGTCTTTCAGAAGTCTGTCAGAGGCAGATGTTGAGAGGATGATGAGTAAATTCCTCAGGACTCAAATTCAGTTGGGAGTTCTCCTGGCTCTGTCTCCTATCGGACCCATGATCTTTGGACTCTCTCCCTTGCCTATGACTACTCCTACTCCAATCTGCCCTCTGTTTTTTGGAACCTTGGATCTGCGATTTCCAGGATTGTCCATGTCAGATACAAAGTTGTGTGGCCTTCTTTGACTCCAGCATGTTCTCTGATCCAGCTGGCTCCAGTTTTCTTGGGACCAGATGGATCTTGGAGCAAAAGCTTTGGCACCAAGTCTGAGGTTAGGAGTTTGACTCTGAAGTTGTTGAAGCCATCTCTTCCCCTCGGAGCATGTGTGCTGGACACCTCATCTCCAGCTTTGGTCTTGGGGCAAGGTTGAGGAGGTGCCCTTAATCATTCTGGTGTTGTAACTTTGGCCCCTATTGGAGTGGTTTGTGTTCTCCTTCAGCTTCTGCCTTCAAGGCAGCTGAGAGAGCTTTCTACAAAACAGGAGACCACACATCATTACCCCTTGCATTTGCACCTGCTCCACAGCTGTCAGCCCTCGGTCCTGATCCTGCACAGTCTAGGCTATTGGAGCAGCTGGTGCACACTAGCTTTGAGATGGTCCTTATTCAGGTCTCCCCTCAAGCAGTCTGCTTCCTCTTACAATTATTCTTCAAAATCTTCTCCGGAACATACTCCCATGGAAGCTTCTTGGAAGCATAAGTCTAAGAGGAGGCACATTGACTTCCCACAGGAGTCTTTGACAGAAGATATAGATTTCAGTGAAGGTGAGGGCTTCCCCAAATCACCCCTTGATGATGTCTCAATCGGGGAGATACTCAAACTTTTTAGTCAGAAAGGAGGTTGGTCTTCCAAAGCGCCTTCTTTGGAAGAATTTGTTTTTCTTGAGGCTGTTGGGTGCGAGGTCAGCTACTTTCTGGGTGGTTCCCCCAGCTGATGGATGTTAACCTTGGTTTCTCATCAGGTGTGGAAGGAACTGGACATCAGAGAACCAATCCCCAGAAAACCTAATAGGTTTCTAGTTGTGCTAAGGTAACTTAATTACTTGACACACATGGCAAGGTTTCAGGGGACTTAAGAAAATAATTCTCCAAGTGTCTCTCTGGCTCTATGTCTGCAGAAGACAGGAAAAACATAGATTTACAACTGACTGCCCTTCATTCCCTTTTGAACACCTCCATGCGGTTGATTTTCAGTGCAATAGAGGCTGTTTCTAGAGCTGCAGGCACAGGCATTACGATAAGGAGACATGCCTGGATGCAGTTAAGAGATTTTGCCGAATCTTTTAAGACGTCTTTTATCAGTGGTGCTTTTGATGGATAGACCTTGTTTAACCCTAAGTTCAAAGACACATTTTCCAGAAGTGAGAAGAATGAGAAAACTCTTTCTGTCACAGGTATACTGTTTTCACACACTTCCTAGGACCTTTTCTAGAAACCAGAAAGTGGGATAAGAAAATGTGGTTCCAAAAGTCCCAGGTATTCTCACAAGACTCATCTAGAGTTAGATCTCCCTGAAGCAGAGGGGGTATTCTAATGGTAGATGGTGCCCTTATGTCAGAGGAAGGCCACTGAACCAAGTCCTTTCACCAGGAAGCCTTATCAGTATGCCTGAACAGTTGCCTGACTGCTGCACTCTGAAGGCATTTGGGATGTGGGGGGACTGTCCTCTGCAGGCAGAAGCCTGGGCATCCGTTACCAAAGACATCTGGGTGTGGAAAATCATTACCAGAGCCTATTATATTCCCTTTCCCTATCGGCTGATCGTCTCCCAGTGGAATACCTGCAAATAGCGTCAGACGTCATAGCCCATCCCATCTCAATCTTGATAAACCGAACTATAACTGAGGCCACTATCCCCTCCATTTGGAAAATATCATACGTCATTCCACTTCATAAAGGTGGCTCCTCCACGGAAACATCCAACTATAGACCTATAGCAATATTGTCTCCATTAGCTAAAATCATGGAAAGATGTGTCCACAAGCAACTCTTACACCATCTCACCCTATACAATCTTTTGTCCAAAGCGCAACATGGCTTTCGACCCAATCATAGTATAACTACTGCTCTCCTTTCCTTTGTTGACTCAGTCAATGGTAACCGCAACAATAAAAAAATCTCCTCTGCTGTCTTTCTTGATTTGTCAAAAGCCTTCGACATGGTCAATCACCAGCTATTGCTCCACACCCTTGAATCCCTACACCTCGATAACCCAGCCCTTAGATGGTTCAAGGCTTACCTTTCTGGTAGACAACAAGCTGTCCAGTGGCAAAACAAGCTATCTCAACTGCTACCCAACACCATAGGAGTTCCCCAGGGCTCCATACTTGGCCCCCTTCTTTTCTCCGTATTCATAAATGATCTCCACTCAGTCATCCCCAAGGCCACCTGCATCCAATATGCAGATGACTCTACCCTGATCTGCTCTGATGTTTCTCTCCATGATCTCCAAACAGCCACCCAACGCTGCTTTTCTATGGTAGAAAAATGGCTCTCCGAACGGAAACTAATCTTAAACCCAGCTAAAACTAAGCTACTAATATTCTTCCCCACCTTAGCTGCCCCGTTAGAGCAACACCCTCCACATTCTAACAATATGGCCTTTTACGTTCAATCCATTAATGGTACCATCATTGAGCCTGTCACTAATACCAAACTACTTGGTGTCACTATTGACCACAAGCTTAAATTTGACATGCATATTAGTCAAACCATAAAGACAGTAAATAAAAAACTAGGTTCCATGTACAGAATTAAGAACTATCTAACCCCTAACACCAAACTAACCATTGCTCGTACGCATCTCCTCTCCACCCTATTATATGCCTCTCCTATACTTTCATTCCTCAATAAAAGTGAGGTTAACAAACTCTCTGTTGCCTATAATCACATAGCTAAATTTGTAACAGGTGAACCTTATCGCACTCACCACTGCCTTAACCTAAGGAAACTTGGCTGGTTAGAACTCCCCAATCTTCTCAAACTTCACCAACTCACTGAAGCATTTAAAATAATTAAAACACCAGACAAAACCCCCTCACTGAGTAAAATTCTGACTCCCTACTCTAATCTTACCTGCCTGCGATCTGCAAATAGCATTCTGGTACAAACTACTAGATCTAATAACTCTGGTGGCGATGCTCTTTATGCCAATTCCATAGGAAAGATCTGGAATGCCCTTCCTAATAACCTAAGATTTATTACCTCGCTTAGCCAATTCAAAAACAATCAACAATCTTAAAGAGTTTTTTAAGTCACATTGGCTATGCCCATGTGCTAATCCAGACTAATCCTAAAAGTCCCCTACGCCCTACAGTCTCCTGACTAAGGGCTTCTGTCTCTTCTCTTAGTGCAAGCTATTCACAATTGGAGCTGCTCAGTTCCACCAAATCCTTCATCTCTGCTCTTTCACAGGATTCAGACTCCTGTTGGTCTGCCTGCCCCAAAAAGGCCTAGGGTATTACTGTGGAATGTAGTTACTTCTTAGGTTATAATCTTTACCTCTATATCACTAAATATTTCAACTGTATCGATTCTCACATATCTTCTCTTGTGATTATTCTGTATGTATACCTATGTTTTTATGGAGGTGTTCTCTGCTTGACCTTGATTGAAAATGTTATTGTATTTCCAAATTTATATGTATGTAAATTTATGTTTAATGTGGAGCTTTTCTCCCCGGGTCTCCGCTGAAAATGGATATTATCCAGTCGGACTAACCCGGTCAACAAATGTAAAATAAAATAAAATAAATAAATAAAAAATAAATACTTTCCACCTCCACCAGTAAAGAAACGGCCCAGTATTCCACCCTCTCAAAGAAGGCAGCAGCACTAGTAATCGAAATGTCACTTAGAAAAACAGACATCCAAATGGTCCCACCTGACCAGCAAGGAATTGGAACGTACTTGAGATTCTTTTTAGTGCCAAAAAAGAATGGCAACCTCCGGACAATTTTGGTCCTCCGTTATCTGAATCAGTATGTCAAACATTTAAAGTTCCAGATGGTCACATTGTAGTCTATCCTCCCTCTTCTGAGGAAGGATGATTGGATGTGCTCAATAGACCTTCATGATGCACACTATCACATCAAAATAGACAAGTGCTCCAGAAGGTTTCTTCACAACTTCTAGGAGCCAGTCGTTTTCAAATTAGACCCCTTCCATTTCACCTCTCCACAACTCCCCAGGTGTTCATTAAATGCACAGCAGTAGATGCAGCTCATCTCAGACTGCTAGGGTTCTGGGTGTTCCCCTATCTAGTCATCTGGCTCCTCAATGCTACTTCAGCTTTGCTCCAACCTAGGAATTACAATGAACTGCAACAAATCTTAGCTCTCCCAGTACAAACCCTGGAGTTCATAGCAGCACACTTGGACACTAAGATTCAAATGGCAAGGCTACCTCAGAGCAGGTTATCCACTCTACAGAATCAGGCAGTACAGCTTCTCTCTCATCAAACTCCACCTGCTACACTAGTCCCACAACTTTTGGGATCAATGGTAGCCTCCATTACTTTGGTTTTCTTGGCAGGACACTGTATGAGGGTGTTGCAATGGACACTTGCAGTTCAGTGGTCCATCAAGCATCTGCCCATGTCCTTTCCAATATGCCTTACCAACATCTGTAGAACTCATGTAATTTAGTGGATTTAGTCTTTGGATGTGTTCTAGGGCTGACATTTTGTCCCTTCCTTTCCTAACGCCATGGTGGCCAACAATGTTTCCCAACTGGGGGGAGGGGGCATTACAAGGAGAAGGGAAGATGGTCCAAGGCATGTGGTCCCCATCAGAGGTCAGTCTTCACTTCAATGTCTTATAGATGATGGCAGCTGTCTTAGATTTGCAGACCTTTCACAATGTCCTTCCTCGAGGTGTGATCTCTATGGTACATCAACAAACAGTGAGGAACATGCTCCAACCCATTGTGTCAAGAAGCAGTGAGTGTGTGGCAGTGGATAATATTTTCCAACCCCTTTCTAATAGCAACACGCATACTGGGAAAGTCCAACATTCTAGTGGATAGGTAGAGCAGGTCTGTTTGCTTCCTCACAAGTGACCTCTCAGTCCATCAGTGGTGAAGCAAATTTTTCATCAGCAGAGCCAACCATGCTGTTATCATTTGGTCTCTCTCATCAATTCCAAATGCATTAGGTTCTTTGCTCTCATCCCCAGAGAGGGGAGTCACTGAGAGATGCTTTTATCCACAGTTGGCCCTCTGATCTTCTATATGCACATCCACTGACTCCCCTAATCCCAAAGTTCCAGCAGAAAGCATTACAGGGGAAGAGCATGGTCATCCTCATTGCACTTTCTGGCCAAAAGAAGTGTGGTTCCACTTTCTCTGGCTTCATTTGGTGCACCCTCCTTGGGTGCAGGATCTCAGTCTAGACCTACTATGTCATCCATCTGGAACGCCTCAGCCAGGGCTTTGAGACGCATGGTTTCTCCACTTCCAGTGATGGCTTGTCAGTCCTGATTTTCTTCCCAGTTACTGCAGTTTCTCACATCCTCTCAGAAAGCTTCTACCAAGAAGGACTACAAAAGTAAATGGAAAAGTGTTATCATTTGGGCTGCTAAGAGACATTTAGATTCCTTTTTAGCTCCCATATCAGCAGTGTTATATTTTTCTCACTTCTGTCATCCACAATGGAGCCAGTTAGTCCACTATCAAAGTTAAGCTAGCTGCAGTCTCAGATTTTCATGTTGGTGAGAACCATACTTCCTTATACTCTCTTAAATTGTATAAGGCCTTCCAGAGTGGTACCTTTCTTCTTAGACCTCCTGTTAAAGATTCCACCCCTCGCTGGGATCTCACTGTACTGCTGCAAATGTTAACTCAATCTCCATTTGAGCCTGCTGCCAAAGTGGACTTAAAGATTTTGACTTGGAAAACAAATTTTCTGGTAGCCATTACCTCAGCCAGAAGAGTGTCTGAACTCCATTTATTATTTTTCACAAAGTTAGTATGTCATTACACACCAGCCTATTCTTTTTACCAAAGGTAGCCTCAGAAGCTACACTCAATCAAACCGTTAATTTGCCAGTCTTCTTCCCTGCATTCACCAGTAAGGGACAATATATAATTCATTTTTAGATGTACACAAATAATTATGGTTCTGGCGCATAGAATCAAATCCTTCACAAAGATAGACTAATTGTTTGTATCTTTCTCCAAAGCTAAGTTGGGCCAAGCTGTGTTAAAAGTTACCCTTAGCAAAATGATTGACTAACTGCATTTCTCAAGTTTATAAGCATGAAGGTTTGTTTCTACCAAAGCAGATGAAGACAAATTCAGTAAGGTCTGTCTCTACTACTACTACTACTGCCTCCTTTTCTAGGGCTTCATTTGATGACTGTTGTGCTTCTACCAGTTAGTTTAATGGTCATACCTTTATTTCTGAGTACAAAGTAGATTTATTTTCCAGGGAAAGGACAGCTTTCAATTCTGCCATCCTCCGGAATATTCTTCCATGAAAACCACCCTGGGAACTAAGTAGCCTGGGACTGTGACCCATCAGTTGAGGGTTAGATGAAAAGACAACATCAGATACAAACGCTATGTACTCACTATAACAATGCATCTTTGTTGTCTGTTTCTATCCTTTCTCATCTTCCCTCCCTCCTTCCCTCATCCATTTCATGAAGCACTCTCCTTGTTGGCTTCTGGTATGTCCTTATGGTTTGCCTATAGTACAGAACTTCACACTCTTGCAGGTCCAGAGCAGACTTCCTTGCTCCAGCCTTTTTTTATTTTTTGTTTTTCTGTCTATGCCTCTGTAGTGATACCTGCATATATATTTATATATATGTACGTAAACATATGTGTATACTTATGTGTGTGTGTATATATATACACACACACACACACACATATATATATATATATATATATATATATATATATATGTATATATATATATATCTGTGTGTGTGTGTATATATATATATATACATATATATATATATATTTGTGTATGTTTGTGTATGTATATGTAAAACTAGATTGTCTTTAGAATACTGTGGGCAAACTCAATCTGAGGTAATATTGGGGGTTGGAGGAGAATATGCTTAAATGGAGGAGCCTGAGTTACAGGTCCCAAGTCTATAAAAGCATCTGAAGTCGGCTCCAAGGACAAATCTAAACCCCATCAGTTGAGAAAGGAGGGAAACAGACAGCACAGATCCATTGTTATGGTGAATACATAACTTTAGTGTCCAGGGTGGGTCATATCATATATTCGAAGTTTGAAAACTTAGAACGTTAATTTATGGAAATTAAATGTTTGAAGTTTCAAACATCGAACATATGAAGAAAAACAAAAAGAAAGGGAGCTTGCCTGAGTAGTGTAAGCAAGAACGCAAGCCCTCCTGCACCCCCCCCCACACTCCCCACTCTTTAAATATACCCTTTACTGCACTGTAGTGCAGTCTCGGAGTTGGTATATTTAAAGAGCGGGGGATGTGGGGAGTGCAGGGAGGTTTGACCCCCCCCCCCCCGCCTACAACAGTTTGGTTTGGGTTTGGGTTTTTTTTTTTTTTTTTTTTTTTTAGTACATATGTTCGAAGTTTTGTAACTTCAAACATTTAATTTCAATTTTATGATGTTCAAAGTTATAAAACTTCGAACATAAAATATAGACCCGTCCAGGGCTATTAGATCTCTAATGGCACAGTAAGTGAGGCAATATCAAAAGACTGTATGACAGTGAATAAAGGATAAAGCTTCCACCCTGTCTTGGTAACTAAGTGATTTCTGGCCTGTGATCTTTTTAGTCAGGAAATATTGGAATCTTTCTAATTGCTTGATATGTTTAGTGAGATACATCCCAAAAGGGGCATTGAACTCAGTAATGGGCTGATCAGTGCTGAGTATAAGGGAGTGATTACCTCTTTAGATCTAGATGATATTTCATTGGTAGTAAGATGAGATAAATAAAAGGATGTGCCGGCAACCATTGTTACATGCCAGTCAAAAAAGAGAGAGCTATCATCCAAGTTACAAAAGTACAGTTTTGTACCTACCATAAATGTAGATGTTCGAGTGTTCACCCTGTTGCAGTCATCACACTTGGGTTATCCTGTCGTCAGGCGGTCCCGCAGTCGGCCAGATTTCCAAAGTCTTGGTCCAACGTCGGTTGCTGTTGCCTCATCCCTGACGTCAGTGCACCAGGGGTACATATACTGCAACCGACGCCATTTTCTTCAGTTTTTCTTGCCCTAGATGTCAGGTGCCCCCAAAAGGGTAATCCATATCAGTACCAAAAAGTGAGAACACTGTATAGACACAAAAAACCCTTCAGCTATAAGCAAATACATCAGTAAGGCATAGCATAGGTTTAACCAGTAGATCAGAGGGGTTGGAGGGAGGGTAACCTGGACTGCAGCAGGGTGAACACTCGAACATCTACATTTATGGTAGGTACAAAACTGTACTATGTTCATCGTGTTACCCTGCTGCAGTCATCACACTTGGGTTGAGTTCCAAAGCTACGATAGGGTGGAGGCATTATAGAGGGTTAGAGGAGGCAATGAGTCCCTGCAGAACTGCAGTAGCGAAGCCTGCCCTGGACTTAGAATAAAGAGGTAAGTGATAGTGTTTGGTGAAGGTGTGTACAGAACTCCAAGTTGCAGCTTCTAAAATTTCCTTGGTAGGAACCCCCCCTGAGAAAGGCTGTAGAGGTAGCTGTTGCCCTGGTAGAGTGGGGTCTAATGGTAGGAGGAACTGGTTTCCCATGATGGGTATGGCAGAAACGTATGCAATGGCCTATCCATTTAGAAATGGTTTTCTTGGAAATGGGCCTCCCTTGAGAAGCTGTAGCATAGGAAACAAAGAGCTGGCCAGTTTTTCTGAAAGCTTTAGTTTTATCCAAGTAATATCAAAGCTGCCTGTGAATGTCCAAGGAATGTAGGAGTCTCTCACCTTTGTTCTGTGGATTGGGGAAGAAAGTGGGTAGATGGATGGTTTGATTTAAAGCTACGCTGGAAACCACCTTAGGCATGAAGAAAGGATTAGTTTGTAGAGAAACTCTGTCTTGATGAAAAATGAGGAAAGGTTCCACTGCCATAAGTGCCTGTAATTCTGAAACTCTCCTAGCAGAAGTTATTGCCAGGAGCAGGGCAGTCTTCCAAGATAGGAACTGAAGGTCTGCAGAAAAAGCTGGTTCAAAGGGAGGTAATGTTAGTTTTTCCAGAACAAAGTTGAGGTCCCATGTAGGTGTAGGAGCTCTTCTAGGTGGTCTAATGTTTTTTTGCCCCTCTGAGGAACTGTCTTAGGAGTGGATTTGAAAATAAAGGTGGATTTGTGTCGTAGTGAGCTGAAATAGCTGAAGCATGGATTTTAATTGAGGAGAAGGAAAGTCCTTTATGCAACATCTCAGCTAAATACTGCAGAATGTGAGGCATATGAGGCTGAGTTGTATCTAGGCCTTTAGCTTGATTCCAAGCAGAAAACCTTTTCCATTTGTCCGAATAAGCCTTCCTGGTGCTTGGCCTCCTGGCTTCTAGAATAACATCCAGAACTGCTTGTGAAAGAGGGGCTGGTTGGCTGCTTAATTGATTTGCCATGCAGCCAGGTTTAAGGTTTTGATCTGGCTGTGTGGAATATGCTGGTCTTGCTGTGTGAGCAAATGAGGTATTTGAGGCAATATCCATGGTGGACTGTGAGCCATATTCTTCAATAGTGGGTACCAGTGCTGGCGTGGCCAGTCTGGGGCTATGATAATCATTCGAGGTTTATCCTTTTTGACCTTCAAAAGAACCTTTGTGAGAAGAGGTAATGGAGGAAAGGCATACGCTGTCAGGTTTTTCCAACTGAAGGAGAGAGCATTCACTTTTCAAGCTTGTTGGTGGAATGTCCTTGTACAAAATTTTGTCAGCTGGTAGTTTTGAGGACTGGCAAACAGGTCTATATTTGGTAGGCCACATCTTTGAGTTATCATTGCAAATATTTGTGGGTCTAGCTTCCACTCGTGGGGATCTTTGATGTTTCTGCTTAGGTCGTCTGCCAATGTGTTTTTCTGTCCTGGCAGGAAGTGAGCTTGTAACTAGACTTGGTAGGTCAGAGCTGTGTTCCATAAGAGTATTGCTTGCCTGCAAAGAGGGTAGGAATGTGTGCCCCCTTGTTTGTTTATGTACCACATTACTGTGGTGTTGTCCGTCTTTATTGCCAGTTGTCCAGGTTGTAGTAGATCCTTGAAGGCTGTCAGAGCTTTCTGTACAGCTAGCATCTCTTTTTGGTTTATGTGCAGTTTTCTTTGTTCTGCAGTCCATAGGCCTTGAATGCATTGCCCTGCCATGTGAGCCCCCCAGGCATAGTCTGAAGCATCTGTTGTGATAGTTTGCCTGGGTGGGGGCAAGGTGAAACGCTGACCCTTGTTGAGGTGACATGCCTGTGCCCACCATAGAAATTCCTGTTGAAGGCAGGGAATAAGAGATATCACTGTGTCCAAGCTGTGGCTGTGTTGAGACCATACGCTTTTTAGGTACCATTGTAATTTCCTCATATGCAGTTTTGCAAATGGTATTATCAGAATGCAAGACGCCATGAAGCCCAAAGCCTGCAGAATTTTTCTTGCAGTTAATTGGGTCTTTGTTGCCATTGTCTTGAAATATTGAGTCAGTTGTAATTGCTTGTCTGGTGTAAGATAAGCCTTCTGGGCCACTGTGTCCAAGTTGGCACCCAGGAATGTCATTTTTTGTGAGGGTACTAGCTTTGACTTCTTTTCGTTTACTGTGTACCCCAGACAGTTTAGTAGATGCTTTACAAAAGTCAGATGTTGTATGAGAATGTCTTTTCTTTCTGCTTGGATGAGGCAGTCGTCCAGGTATGGATATATTTGAATTCCTCTTTGTCTGCAGTATGCAATTACTGGTGCCAGGCATTTTGTGAATACTCTGGGCACAGTAGATAAGCCAAAGGGCAATGCAGAGAATTGATAATGGGTTGAACCTGCAATGAAATGGAGGTATCTTCTGCAACTTTGTCTGATAGGGACATGCAGGTATGCCTCCTTGAGGTCCAACGTTACCAGCCATGCTTCCTTGCCCAACATGGGAAGTAGCTGCTGTACTGTTAGCATCTTGAATTTGGGAACTTGTAAGTAAGTGTTTAGAATTGAAAGGTCCAGAATTGGTCTCCAAGCATTTTCTTTCCTGGGTACTAGGAATAGTCTTGAGTAAAATCCTTGGCCTTGCTCTTGAGTTGGCACCCTTTGAATGGCTCTCATGGCCATGAGAGCTGTAATTTGTTTTTGAGCCTCTGCCCTTTGATTTTGTGGCAGGTTTGGCATTCCTGTTTTTATTGGCAAGGTGTGAAAGTGGAATCTGTATCCTCATAAAATTATGTCTAGGACCCATTTGTCCTTTGTGACCATGTGCCAGTTGATTACAAATAATGCTAGTTTTCCCCCCAGGAGGGCTGACAAGAGAGCTTTGTTTGGCCAGTTGAGGTGCAAGTCATTGAGTTTGCCTTCTGGTGGCTTGAGACCTGTCTTCTCCTCCCTTCTGGGATGGAGTGGTCCATTGGCTAGGTTTATACTGAGCTTGTGGTTGTCCTCTGCCCCTTGGGTGCCTGTATTTACCCCTCTGAGGCCTGTCAGTGGCTGGAAAGGACCAATTTTTGGTTGGCCAGTTTCTGCTGAAGCGAGGGGGTTGTACCTGTAGGAAATCTTTGACTGTCTGCATTGATTTTGCCTTATCTTCCATTTTCTTTAAAACTTCTGCTTTAACACCAAAAAGAACATCCTGCTGCAAGGGAGCATCTAGTAGTTTTGCTTTAACATGTTCAGGCAGACTTTGTTCCTTTAACCAGGCATGTCTACGTATAACTGAACCAGAGACCGCTGCTCTGCAGGAGGCCTCCAAAGAATCAAACCCACATTGTAAGGTATGTTTGCCCACCTGCTCGGTGGTGTGCAACAAATCCTGTACTTCTTTCAATTCAGATTGTTGAGGAAGGGCTGTTATCTTTTGTTTTAACTGAGAGATCAGAAATTGCTGATACTTAAGCATATGAAATTGACAGTTTAGAGCTCTCATAGCTAAAGTGGCTGAGGGGTAAACCTTTTCCCCCCATCTGTCTAGTGCTCTTGAATCCCTTTCAGAAGGTACTGGATTTTTAGCCATGGAAGCCTTAGCCCCCTTGGGACCCTGGGAGATAGTCTCTGGGTCAGCTACTGGGCTTTTGTAAAGGAATTTATGGGAATCAGGTACTCTGTAGTATCTGTCAGGCTTGGCCTGAGCAGCAGGCAGAGAGTCAGGGTTGAAATTGGATTCTAAGTAAACATCATCCACAATGTCCAAAACAGGAGGGATGGCTAGAGGTCTGTGTTGGGGTAGTAAAAGAAACTCTATGAGCCTTTTCTTGGAATCAGAGTAATCCTGACCTTCCCAGTGAAAATGTTCCCTCATAGTGTGTAAAGTTTCCCCAAAAGAGTAATCTTCTGGAGGGGAAGCTGAGGGAATAGAGTCCTCAGCATCAGAATCTTCATAAGGAGAGAGAGTATAGTCTTGGTCTTCAGAGGAATCCGAAGAAATAGACAGTTGTTCAGAGGAAGCAGATTCTTCCTCTTGTCTAGGCCTTTTTTCAGAAGGAGGCTGGGAACCCCTGATAAGAGAAATCAGATCTTCAGCCATCTTGAGCATCTGTTTCTTAGGCATAGGGCCTTGAACAGGAGACTGAAGTGAAGTTTTCTTCGATTTGGAAGGAGTCTTCGGTTTAGAAAACATTTTGACTGTAAGAGTCGTCGGTCTGAAAACGCCTTCAGAAAGCGAAGGTGTCTCAGAAGTACCGGTGTCCTTAGGAGGTAAGTCGTCGGTAGGGCCTGAAGTAAAAGGCTGCATCAGCCTAGTACATTCCATCAAAATATCCGTAGTGGTCTCAGGTTCCTCAACTGCGGTAGTCAGAGGCTGCGTCGGAGCCTCACTGATAACCGGAGAACTGGATCAACCAAGGCCTCGGAATCGGGCTTAGGCCTGGGCTGTCGATCCTTATCCCTGCGCTTTTTGTGCACGCCAGTAGTCGGTAGCTCCGACGGCATGTTATAATTAAATTTTCTGCCAAAAAAGTGTCGTGCGAAATCAAATCGTCTTTTAATAGTGCGTTTATTAAATCTAGCACAAAAACGACAAGAAGTGACGTCGTGATCAGGGCTTAGGCAGGGTGTACAATAAGAATGAAAATCCTTATGAGGTATTTGCTTCCCACAAGAAATACAATTGTTAACTTTTTCTGACATCGGTCTGAGGCAAGAAAAGTTTCCTCAACGGGGTACTTAGCTTTATAGAAGACTTCGGTCTGAAACTCGAATTCGAAAATCTCAGGAGTCGGCCGACCGGCACTTGCGAACTGCTTCTGGCAACGCGCGGCAAGAAAGACTGAAGAAAATGGCGTCGGTTGCAGTATATGTACCCCTGGCGCACTGACATCAGGGATGAGGCAACAGCAACCGACGTTGGACCAAGACTTTGGAAATCCGGCCGACTGCGGGACCGCCTGACGACAGGATAACCCAAGTGTGATGACTGCAGCAGGGTAACATGATGAACATCTACATTTTCATTTTGTAAAGGTGTGCTGTCTAGACAGTATGAAGAGGAAAGGGGGTGTCTACCAAAAGTGACTCTACTACACTTTTTAGCATTTAGTTTGAGCACATTTTTAGTACACCAAGATTTTACTAGGGATAGTTAACTCTGAAGGTTTGAGTGTCATAGGGTGCCTCATCAACTACTCCAGTTTGCAATCATCTGGAAAATGTGTTAGCCAGAGATCTTAACTCTCTGCTTGGAGATCTGAGAAGTAAATGCAAAACCAGAGATGTCCTGGCACCAAGCCCTAAAGGACACCACTGGTCACATTCATACTTTCTGATGAAGTACTTTAAACCTACACTGTGTGGGTTCTGTCTTTCAACCAGTTTGTTATATACCTTATCACATATAGGTTGGTTTTTAATGCATTTAGCTGTTGTATGATGCCAGTATGGGAATGGTGTCAAAGGACTTAGCCAGGTTAAGATACACTGCATGCACTGCATGGCCACCATCTATAGCCTCAGTAACCCTTTTGAAGAAATTTACCAGATTAAAAAGACACTATATACCCTTTACAAAACCAAACTATTGGGGGTTGAGTCTAACGGGATTCTTGTTATCACAGTTTATGAGGTCAGTTATAATACATTCCATGGCTTTGCTGATTAGGGTTGTAAGCCTGATAGCTCTGTAATAACCCAGGTCAGTTGTAAGGCCACACTTATGGACGGGTGTTACCACTGCTTTGCACCAGTCATCAAGGACAAAAACAGTAGATGTGAAGTTGTTCTATCTCATTGTTCATTCTTTACTGATAGATTCAGAGCCAATCCTCGGCTCCAACTTGGCCAACTGCAAAAGCTCAAGGTCTTCAACCAGCTTGAGACCAACTCCCTATCCCATGATGCCCCCTGATCTTCCCTCAGATCTCATTTGCCACTGCAACTTGATCGGACTTTCACCAGCTCTGGCCAGTGAATAACTTTTCTTATTTCAATATTATAGCTTTAGTTTTTGGTAAAAATTAGTAAATTAGCATTATAGTAGTTAGAAGTGTGTAGGCTTGTGCTTATAATCATATTGCACTAGATACTTAGTCTTTAAGGCCATTTTTTTTTTTTTTTTGTGGTTAGGCCTTCTATCCTCCCTATTTCTCAGTTAGTGTGTTTAAGAGGAATTTAGTGGCCGTGTTTTTCTTTTAGGCCCTTTAATTCTTCTTTCTCTTAGTTTTTAGTGTGTGTTAGCTCTTTAGCAGAGCATATATATCGGTATTATAGCATAATTAGTGTGTTTAATAGAGTTAGCCTGTAGTTTTTCATAGGGCATAGAGGTTCTTCTCTACTAGAGTGTGTGTTTAGCCCTTTCTTTTTTTACAGGGCTTATACTTACATTTCTTCCTATTTACTAAAGTAGTGGCTGTTTTTTTAGGCCATTAGGTTTCTGTTCCTTATTAGTGTTAGTGTGGTGTGTTAGAGTGCAATTGCAGCCCTTCTTTTTACACAGGGCGTATAAATAATTTCTGTGTTTTTTTATTAGTTTAAACCCTTCTTACAAGGCTTAAATAGTTGTTGTGCGAATTGCTTGTGGAAGATGTCACACCAGGAGAAAGAGAAAGCCAAGACTGGCTTTAAGAAGTGCCCTAGATGCGGGCAAAAGATGTCCATAACAGATGGACATATAGAATGTGTGTACTGCTTGGGTGAGGTTCACCTGGAAGAAAGCTGCCCTATATGCCACTCCTTCAGCCCAAGAGTGTTGCATGAGAGGAGAAAGTTGATGGATAAAGGTCTACTTAAATCATCTTTTCAGGAATCCTTGGATAAGCCAGACAAACATTCAAAGAAGATGGAGCCATCAAAATCTCCATCTACATCAAAGTCAGCTTCCAGAAAAGCATCGACATTGGTTCCACTGCCTTCAAAACCGACTGTTGTTATGGTTTGGAGCCGCTCCCCGACCTTGGAGCCGGTATCTCCAACCTTAAAGTCTCTTATACTACAATCTGTGGCCTTGTCACATTCCTCACAGGCCTCAAGTAGACTGTCTGATCTGGATGTGGACCATGTGGTGAAGAAGCTGCTACAGATACCGGCACTAGCAAAAATTTTATTGGCACAGACCCAGGGGGCTTTGGAGCCAATCTTAGTTCCTCCTACATCTTCTATTCCTCCTCCGACTTGCATGGCCGTTTCAGAGCCGGAGAGTGCAGAACTGATGATTGTGGACCCTTCGGGTCTGACACCTTCTATAGGTTTGTCGGCCCTGACTGCCCAGATACCCTCAGCACCGATCTCAGAGCCGCCACTCACCGGTCGGGTCCGGGGAGGATAGTCGGACTGACTTGGTGCCAACGTTACCTCTCAGGGCCTCGGCCGGGTGAGCTCGGCCCCGACCTCTGGTTCAGAGCCCTCTGTACCGGCGCAGACAATTTTCATCAGATCTTTGGATCTGAGGGATTCTTCTCGTCAGGACTGAGAGGCCTTCGAAGCTATGAGGAGAGCTTTGTCCACCCTGACAACCACTCCATCAGTTTGAGCAGCTCCCTCCCTGAAAGCACTGGTATCTGCCTCTTCTTCACACGCTCCTTTGAAGCATAGAGATCCTGAGCCTCAGGAAGCTCCATTGGGTGATCCATGATCTTGCAAGACCTCTCCAGATGTCCCCACTCAAGAAGTGCCTAGGAAGAGACTCTGCAAGAGGAAGCATTTGGACTCCTCACAGGAGTCAGTTACTTTGGATACTGACTTAGATGAGTCAGAAGGGTCCCCACGGTCCCCCTCAGAAGATATCTCCTTTGCAGATATTTTAGAGATTCTTAAACAGAGGGGTGGCTAGAAATCCCTTAACCCTTCTGATAATGAGTCAGTTCTCCAGAAGGCTTTTGGATCTCAACCCTCCACCTCTTGGGTGTCTCCATCCTTCGATGAGTTGCTGGAATTACTCACTCGAAGGGCATGGGAGTCCCTAGACACCATGGAGCCCATCCCCAGGAGGCCTAACAAATTTATTACAAGCCCACAAGACAGACTTTAACTTACCAAAGGAGTACTGGTTGATGATATGGTGGTGGCAGCAGCCACCAAGAAGGAATTATTGGAGATGACTTCTTCTGTTCATCCTCCTAATAGAGAATCTAGGATTATGGACAGATAAGGGAAATGTATGTTCAGTTTAACGGCCTTTGCCCTTCGATCACTGACCTACCTCACACATTTTACCAGATTGCAAAGGGATCTCCTGAATGAGCAAGGAGATACCCTACAGGGTTCAGTAGTTGTGGGAATTTTGGACAAAGTAACTTCCCAGCTCTCCACTCTTAATTCGATAGTGAACTCTTCCATGCATTTGCTGTCTTATGCAGCTGATGGAGCCAGCCATTATCAAGTTCTTGCTCTGCCCTTTGGTCTCACTACAGCCCCCAGAGTGTCCACCAAATGTATGGCAGTTGTCACTGCTCACCTGAGACGGTTGGGATTCCAGGTGTTTCCATATCTAGATGACTGGCTCCTCACTGCCACCACCAAGCATCAACTCATTCATGCGAGGGACAAAACCTTACACCTATGCAATCAATTGGGGATTACCATTAACTCAGAAAAATCTGCCTTATCCCCATCGCAACAGACCATTTTCATAGGAGCAAAACTAAACACAGTTTCTATGACACTAAGTCTGCCTCCAGAAAGAATTTCTCTTTTACGAGAACAAGTATCAGATCTGCTTCCGAGAAAAAAAGCCCCACTTTCAATGGTACTCAAGTTGCTAGGATTGATGGCAGCAGCAATCATTGCCATTCCCCTTGCCCGAATGCATATGCAAATTCTTCAATGGCTCCTATTGTCTCAATGGTCCTTTCGGGAACTTCCAATGTCATATCAAATTGTCATAACGAATGCATGCAAGAAGGACCTTCAATGGTGGCTGATGTCTCATCATGTATCTCAGGGACGTCCATTCGTTCTACTCAATCCCGTAGCCACGGTGACCACGGATGCTTCCTTGATTGGGTGGGGGGGGCATTTTCAGGGGGGGAGAACAGCACAAGGCACGTGGAAGAAACACGAGGCTCATCTGCACATAAATGTCCTGGAGATGAGAGCGCTACTTCTATTGTTGCTGTCCTTTCAGGACTCTTTACCTCTGGGGACAACTGCAATTCAGACATGTCAGTGGTGTGGTACATCAACAAACAAGGAGGAACCAAATCTTACCCCCTGTGTTGGGAGGCCATGAGAGTACCATGAGAGTATGGCAGTGGGCAATTTCCTCCCAGTGCTTTCTGACAGCAATGCACATCCCTGGGAAATCCAGTGTGATAGCAGACAAGCTGAGCAGGGCAATTTTACTGCCTCACGAGTGGTCCCTAAAGCAACAAATAGCGGAAAGGATCTTCCTCAGGTGGGGCCAGCCTTGCTGCAATCTGTTTACAACCTGAACAAACACGAAATGCAGCAGCTACTTTGCCCTCATCCCCAAGCCGGGGGAAGCCCCAAGGGATGCACTGGTTCACAATTGGCCCCTAGGTCTCCTTTATGCATTTCCCCCCTTCCCTCTGATTCCCAAGGTAGTACAGAAAGCAAAACTACTGGGAAGGACCGTGAAACTAATAGCCCCTTACTGGCCTCAGCAAATTTGGTTTCCCTTCCTCCAGCCTCATCTTTTGAAAGAACCCTGGATCCTGGACCCAGTTCCAGATCTGTTGACTTATTCATTGGGGGCTCTTCATCCTTCATGTCATTCCCTCAAACTGACAGCTTGGCTACTCCAATTCCCACAATAGCCAGGATTTACAACCTCTCAGCTGAGGCCCAACATATTATAACATCCTCTCATAACTCATCTACCAGAAAGTTATATCTTAGCAAATGGAAGAGATTTTCTTTATGGGCCGCTCAGAATGATGTTGATCCTTACCTAGCTCTGATCCTATCTATATTGGAATTCCTAACTAAACGTTTCAACGAAGGAGCAGCTGCAGCTACCATCAGAGTTCAATTAGCAGCGATATCAAATTTTTATTTTGGTTTCCAAGGCTCTAATATCATGTTGCATCAACTTGCTAAAGGCTTTCTTAAAGGTGCCATTCATATGAGGCCACCAATCAGAGCTCCAGTCATGCCATGGAATCCAAATTTTGTTCTGTCCAGAATCATACTAACCCCTTTTGAACCAGCCTTGTCCTGTTCTTTGAAATTCCTTTCATGGAATACTATTTTTCTGATAGCCATTACCTCTGCTCAACGGATTTCTGAGCTGCAAGCCCTATCCATCAAACCTCCTTATCTGATTTTCCATAATGACAGAGGTTTGTTCAGAACTAATCCATCCTTTTTACCAAACGTTTGTTCAGAGGCAAATCTTAACCAATCTATTGAGTGGCCAGTTTTCTTTCCCCAATACACAGATAAGATTGAACACATGCTGCACAAATTTGATGTACATAGACAACTATGATTCTATCTAGACAGAACAAAACAATTCAGGTCAACAGATCAACTATTAGTTTCCTTTTCAGAGTTAAAGAAGGGTGCCTCAGTGACAAAATTAACCTTGTCAAGGTGGCTATCAGATTGCATTTCCTTCATTTACAATTCACAAAATGCCCCTTTCTAACAAAAAGTAAAGGCCCACTCTACTAGAGCTGTTTCAACCTCCTTAGCTTTTTCTGCGAGGTTACCATTAGACTCTGTGCAGCAGCTACCTGGTCAACTCCTCATACCTTTATCACTCATTACAAAGTAGACAAGGCCTCCAGGGACAGGATCTCCTTTGGTTGCACAGTTCTGAGGAATATACTCCCGTGAGCCACCCGAGAAGATGGTTCATGGGACGCTACCCATCAGTAAAGAATGAACAGCGAGATAGAACAACTTCACATAAAGAAGTTATGTACTCACCATAACATTCCACGTGAGTTGTTCATCTCGCTTTCATTCTTACGTCCCACCCTCCAACCCCCATCCAGTCTAGTTGAGGTCTGTATAGAGTGCTTTGTCTCTTATCCAACTCTCTGAGTGGCATATTTATACTACTAAGTAGTCACGCACAAAATCTGAGGGAAGATCAGGGGGCATCATGGGATAGGGAGTTGGCTTCAAGCTGGTTGAAGACCTCGAGCTTTTGCAGTTGGCCGAGTTGGAGCTGAGGATCAGCTCTGAACCCATTAGTAAAGAATGAAGGCGAGATGAACAACTCACATGTAACGTTATGGTGAGTACATAACTTCTTTTTAAATTTAAGTTAAACAGTTTGTGGTGCATGCCTGCAATGGCATGCTTAACACTGTTAACTAAGCAACCAGGTATACTGCTAGATCCCATGGAGGAAGTAGTTTTGGTCTTGGTTAGCACTTTCGCTAAGTGGTTGTTAGAGATAATTGGTGAAGTAAGGGATTCAGATGTTTTGGGGCTTTGAAAAGAAGTCTTGTGAAGTTGGCACTAAATTTTTTGCAAGGAAATTGGCAGTGTCATTTGGGTCATAGTTGGAGGCTCCATTATGAATAAGTTCTGAGCAGTGTTCAGCATTTTTAGTTTTCTAACATAGCTAAAGAAGAATTTATAACTGTATTTGGCTTCAGAAGCCAGTCTAGTTCATGGGCTCCTTTAGTGGACTTGGTAGTGTTCTTCATTTTTTTAAATAGTTTTGATATTAGCCATGAGAAGATGGGTTTTGGATGTATTAAACAATTTGAGGAGTTTCTTTGATTTACTATATAGTTTGTGTGTGCTAGTGGACCGCCAGGTGTGTTTTTTTTAATATCCCATGATACTTGGTTCTGTTAGAGACTGCAACCTCTATGTATTTTTCTAAATGGGTATAAAATTCCTCAGTGAAGCTTGCTGCTCTTTTAATGTCTGGGGAGGTGCAGTCATGAATGAGTTTTGATGGTTTTGTCACATAGGTTGAGGTTGGCAAATTTGTGGTCCCTAAATTCAGTACAATTTGTTATAGGAGGCTTTGGGAGTTCAAAGGAGAAGATCGAAAGTAAATACATACACATCATTTTATTTTCCCTTTATACTGTTGGGTCAGATTGATTTCATTTAGAGAAATTGTTATTGAATCATATTTGTGTGTATTTTTTTTGTTTACTGTAACCTGTTGAGTACCAGTGATATAACTCAGAAGACCTTCTTTCTGGTAGCTGTTGTCACCTGTTTGGTCAGTGGAGTGGAGCTAGGACCATAGCCCTTGTTCCACAGATACCCAGATGGTATACTGGTTGATAGTGATGGGTTTAAACCTCCACTGGGTGGCAACTGGCACCATATGTAACACCTTCTATTATGGCAGATAAGGCCTTATTTTTTATTATTTTCTTTATGCACACATCTCATTTACATCGATATCTCAAAAATATATTTACACTACTTTGTCATATCTACTGCTTCAAATGTGTGATCTTTTCTTAGCAGCATTATATTAAAGGACAACAATGGGATTCTGTTATTAAATGCTCAACTTCTCTGTCCTTTTTCTCCCTGTTTACAGTCCCTGCTATGAATAAACAATACAGCATTTAAAATATTTTAAATCCACTGTTTCTTTCCACTAGAACATTACCTTACTGTACTGTGGAGGTTTCACTTTCAAAGAACGTTTATCCCGCACTGAAAAAGCTTCCTGTAGTCTCCTATTCAATGATGTCATCAAGGCCAATGAATACAGGTAGTATTCTGGCCAATTCCCTCCACAATCTGATATCACCATGACTGTCCTAAAAACCCACCCATGTTGTGATGTCACAGCTCCCTGGTTCTTCCCCTACCCATACAGAAAGTTAAGGCTAGAACAAGGAAACAATAAATGAGTCGTCTCCTGCTGTGAGCTGTTAATCACAGGAGGTAACAGCTCAAATTACTCTTTGCACTTTGGCAGCTAGGGAAGTTAGGTGTGAAAGGGGATGGGAGATGAGTCGTAGTAGTACAATTCAGGCTTCACAAAAGACTGCAATTTAGCCATTCTGAAAAGAAGCAGCAGTAAAAAGCATTTTGAAAGCCTGTTCTGTGGCTTTTGCACTTTGTGTTTTAAGCTGTCATTGAATGGTATGAAATGTTACTTAAAACTAACTGAAAGACAGCAGTGTATGCATGTAAAATCAATGCAGTGACAGGAGCTTTAGGAAGAAAGAGGCCTGGATGGTGTATTTTTTTACAGACTAGCACTGCACTGTGGGACACCCAGAGACATACTAAGCAATCAGGATCACTTCAAGATGTTAGACCTCATGTGGTCAGACACAGAAATCATGTATAAAAATATTTAAAAACCTGTAAATAGTCCCAGAGTGGTGTTAAAATGTAGGAAACGCCAAACCATGATGAAATAAACATGTTTTTTGAGGCTGTGGGTACGGTTCTCCTTTATAAATACTGGCATTTTGAATACACAGTACTGAACACTTTATCAGTATTGCACAGTACAGCATTCCTTTAAAGAACTGTTGGAATATTGAGCTGGCTGCTGAAGTACTTTTTCACATCCTAAGCGTCTTCAGTACAGGGCCTTGAAATGCTGTGTGGCCTCGGCTGATGATGTACTTGAAAATATTTTTAGGTGGCTGTTTAAAAGTTACAAAGGATGTTTATTTTAATTTATATATTCATTAACTGGGTAAGTAATCTATTTTTCCTGAACCCTTTTCAGCCACAATACAGGCTACAAGAACAGGAGTAACTTGGTAAGTAATCTATTTTTCCTGAACCCTTTTCAGCCACAATACAGGCTACAAGAACAGGAGTAAAGACAACACATGCATGGGCAAATTTTAGTGTGGCCAATCATCATATTATTGTGAGGTGGGAGGAAACGGAGGTGCCCAGAAAAAACATGGAGCCACAAGGAGAACAAGGAAATCTACACACAGAAATAGCAAAACATCAGGATTAAACCCAAAACCCTAGAAATGTGAGGTGTAACATTCCTTACCTTACCACTAATTTACCATGATGCCAGGGATATTGACAGATAATCTGTTCTTGTGATCACCTCTGTCTTGTCTTCATGCTGGGAAATGTCTACTAATGTCTCTCTGAATTCTAACTTTGATACTTCAGCAGTCTTAGAAGCATCTGTGACAAAGTTACTTTATTTATTTCTCTTTGTTTACCGGGAAATTCCAGCTGGGTAATACCCATTTTCAGCTGAGGCCCGTACAGAAAAGCTCCATTTGCTTACATTACATTATACAAAGTTCCAGTAAACACAGTAGTTACATTGCTATTTAAATTTATACATAAACTGTAGTTACATTTATACATTTTAAGATTTTACAGAGATGGAAGGTATTAAGGAGAAAGCCCATGTGCAACTTAGTGGATTGTACAGGCAGCTATTATATATAAAAGCTGTTTTGTCATTTGAGTGAGGTGTTAAGAGTATTCTGTTTAAGGGGAGTATTTGGAGTGTCACTTTGAGACATAATTTCTCTTGAACAGATATCTTCGGCTATATCTCACCATTTAGCCATCTGCATTTTCTTTAAAAAAATATACTTTGGCTTCTCACATTTCATCATAACAATTACTAACTCTTGTCTCTTATTGGAACTACTGAAGTCTTACCATATGTCCTTTTTCAAGTCAGAAGGAGGTCTAACATATTTATTACAGTATAATTTTTGTCTTGGTTGATTGTGTTTCAATTGTAATTGAACATGACTTGTGTTTTAAGAACTCAATAAAGAAGTAGAGACAGGTACCATATAGCAATAACCCACGCCTGGGTGTGGGTAATGCTGGATTTACCCACGGTTGGCATGGTTTGGTCACCTCGACCAAACAAAGCCAACCGTGGGTAAATCCAGCATTACCCACACCCAGAAGTGGGTTATTGCTATTATACCATGACATTATTTAAGAAAAGAAACTATTACTTTTCTTAAATAATGGCATAGTATAATGCCTGTTTACTGCCCTTCCGCAGATGTCTGGCATCCGCGGCAGTTCTGATGTACTGCGCGCCTGCGCAGTATATCAGAGCTGTGGGCAAAAGCAATGGAGAAAGCAAGATCTCCGTTGCTTTTTTTTTTTACTGTTTTTGCTATGTTAAATGGGTTTAACATAGTGAGACATTTTTAAAATAAGCAACGGAGATGTCCGTTGCTTATTTTAAAACTGTCTAAAACACCACCAAGTTAAAACCTTAGAAATTGAAGCACCGAACAAGCGAAAATGTTCCAATAACAGCCACTTTATTCCAATCCACAAAATAGCAGTCTTTAAGCGTGCAAGGTACTCATACACTTTTCGTCGCCTCCAAATATCGCAACTTCCTCAGAAGACAAATTGCTGTTCTTAGTCATACATTTAAATAGCAAATCCGTAGGCAATTAAATACTGGTCAATTAATTATAGGTCAATTAATTATAAGCCTTTTAACCCTTTCTTGACACAAGTATAAGTCACTTCCTTCCGGTCTTATTTAAATACAAATCCTATACTTGCTGCTGCAAACAAACACTAAACATCTATGTTTAGCCTTTTATATAGGAAAAACAGATAGGAAACTACACGAGAGAATATACGAGCACATCTACAGTATTAAAAAAATCAAATTGGACAATGCACTTGCCAGACATTGTCACCTAAATGAAGGGCACAATTTCAGGTTTAAAGTAATAGATCAAGTTACATCAGATGTAAGATGTCCTTATGAACCATTAAAACTCAAAAGGAAAGAATTAATTTGGCAATTGACAGCAAATGCCAACCAACCACCTGGCTTAAATGAGATGACATCTATAAAATGTATTTTAAGATTAAAAAATCTAGAAAGGTAAAATGGTATGTATATGTAGTAGTGTTGGTTTATTATTATTAATAAATAATAAATAATAATAATAAAAAGGACTTACAATCAATTCAATGAATTAGGCTAATTTATTACAATAATGTATTATAATAAATTAATATTTATATTTGATAATAAAATAGGTATAATTTTCAATTCAGTGCTGTTAGTTAAAATGCTTAGGCTTTTAAAATTTATAATGTTATTTATTGGTTGGGAATACTTGAATGTTGATTTAGGCTTTATACGTACAACAACTTGGTTTGGTTATAAACTAATAAATCAACAAAATATTAATTTAACATTCACAGACTGACATTGCCCCCCTGTTAGTTTAATGTTAATTGAATGTTTTAAATGTTTTAAAATGTCTTAAATGTCTTAAAATGTTTTAAAATGTAAAATGTGAAATTTAAATGTGATAGTTTAAAATTGTGAAGTTTTAAAAGTTCAAAAAACTTCAAAAGTTTAAGATTTTAATGATTTTAATGGAATTTCATTGTTCACATAGCTCAATGTTATTTTTAATTTCATCTTTATTATTAAATAGATGTTTAGTGTTTGTTTGCAGCAGCAAGTATAGGATTTGTATTTAAATAAGACCGGAAGGAAGTGACTTATACTTGTGTCAAGAAAGGGTTAAAAGGCTTATAATTAATTGACCTATAATTAATTGACCAGTATTTAATTGCCTACGGATTTGCTATTTAAATGTATGACTAAGAACAGCAATTTGTCTTCTGAGGAAGTTGCGATATTTGGAGGCGACGAAAAGTGTATGAGTACCTTGCACGCTTAAAGACTGCTATTTTGTGGATTGGAATAAAGTGGCTGTTATTGGAACATTTTCGCTTGTTCGGTATTTTAAAACTGTCTCGCTATGTTAAACCCATTTAACATAGCGAAACAGTAAAAAAAGCAACGGAGATCTTGCTTTCTCCGTTGCTTTTTTTTAAAACCTGTCTCGCTATGTTAAATGGGTTTAGCATAGCGAGGCAGCTTTAAAATAAGCAACGGAGATCTCCGTTGCTTATTTTAAAGCTGTCTCGCTATGTTAAACCCATTTAACATAGCGAGACAGTGTTTTAAAAGTAGAGTTATACTAATGGAAAAAAGTCCGGGCGACCGGACCTTTTTCCATTAGTATAACTCGATTTACAATGTGCACGCTGGCCAATCAGCGTGCACGTTTTGGGGGGGTCATGGTATAATTCCTTTTAATTTATGATCCATAATTAACTGATCAGATGAGAGACCATCCCCTTGCAGACAGGTATTTGTACAGTCCTACAATGCTAATATAATTCAACAGTGCTGAGGATCTGTGTAACATTCATTGTTAATGCTCTGTGATTTCGTCATTCAGTACTTTAGTATTGGCTGCTCTTTCATCCTGACCATTAGACTGTGTGGTTAGAAATAGATGTACTTTGCTGAAATTCATATCATTGTGAAAACTGTGTAAACTCCATACTAGCTAGCATACTGTAGACCAATATCAAATGCAGCCACAACATGTGGAATGTCATGTCTCACAAATATGACTCTGACTGCATTGATCACACCTCTTCTCAGTTATTGGTTAACTTTATGACTTCTGGAAATATTAATAGTCAGTACAGCTCAGATGTACATTCTCTTGATACTGAAAAAATGTGTGTGAGCCTTCTCCACAGTCTGGCCAAAAATAAATAAAATAACATATCTCCTCTTGGATTATTATTTACAAACGTACTGCATGCAGCACTGTTTTTTTTACACTTTGCTGTATGTGGATTGACATTCCTAGCTCAAATAACACATCCCATGTGCCTTCCTTACTTTTGAATATGCCCGAATGAGACTGATGTGTTAATGTCAACATTTTTTTCTGCTTTGCACAGTAAGTTTTGTAAGCAGCTCATCTGTTCTTTAAATGAAAAAATAAGACCACATTTTTTCCTGGCATTATATTAGCCAGTTAATTTAATTTCATCTCTGAATATATCTTCCTGCTGCTTTGGCAGGTATAATGACTCAGCATACCTTCCTTCGGCCTCTTTTCCTGACATATTAGTAAATCTCAAATGACATTTCCAGAAGTACAGCAGCAGTCTTTGCAACCTGGATGGAACTCATAAAAGAAAAGATAAATATCCCATTTCTGTCAAGGTGTCCTCCTCAAAACCTCAGATGCCTCCCATTAACATACTCATCCTCTTCCTACTCTCAGGTGGTATCAGACGTAACCCTGGACGTACAGCTGATACTGACCACGATCACAGTAACATTATATATAACCACTGAAATTTCATCTATGGATTAATATCTACGGGATGTATTTATAATAAATTTGATCTGCTCCAAGCATGGCTGCAGCTTCATAAACTTGTTGTAGCAGACATCTGAACTGTAGCTCACACCTGAAACAAATACATATAACTCTACTTCTTCATCCATAAAGACATCAGTAGATATTGCTTTGGTTTAAATCAGTGAAAGCTGTGTATTCTTACTGAAAAAAATCACCTCACCTGCTCCCTTATTGTTGCCTTCACTAGCAGAGAGCAGTGCTCCATCTGGTTCATTGTAGATTTTTCACCCCATCGTTCCTGTAACAAAATAATTGTTCCAGGCTGTTATCCCCACCTACATCTCCAGGTTTTTGTCTTTATACTTTCTAAAAACTTGTCTTTGGACCTTACAAAGAAACTAAGCCTCCTAATCCTTTAATGTGAATTTCCAAGACTCAAACAAATCTAATCTCATCAGCCACATGACAAATGAGAGACTTGCACAAATTGTTTGTGAACCAAGTAGCCTCAACTCTACAGCAAAGAGCCATTGACTCCTAAACCTCACAGTCACTAAAAAGTCACCAGAATTCTCAACACTCTTGTGCTGCTTCCCAATGTTAGTGATCATTGCCCCGTCTCATTGTCCTGGTCAAGCATTGCTCCTGAATCCACACAAATACTTTACAGTTCTAGAAGCAAATCCACTGATCGAAGTTATGCCATAAATATCATCTGCTTTTTGGCACAGTGGGATAAAGCCCTTACTATGACAAGCAACACAGAGGCTGGAGAGGCCATGTGGTGGGAGTGAGTGAGTGGCTGATGTCTGCTTGCCCATCCTGGAAGGATTGAAGCAGCCTAGACTTACTGCAATAAAACAGTGTTATAAACCTGGCAAGCTCCATGGTGCCAGTGAGTGAACCACTTAAATTGACATTGTGCAGAAACATGCATACACCTAACAACAAAGCCTTAATATGGTGCTTGCAGGATTGCCAAAGGTAGAATAGGTTAGGGCACACTCTCCACCAGCAATATAACATTGCAGCAGTGTCCTGAATCTCCTCACTAGTACCATACAAGGATTGAGTTGACCCCAGGGGAGGCTAAGGCAGCCCCAGAAGACCATGTGATCCAGGACAGGAACTGGTATCAGCTGATAGGCAGCTGCAGAGAGGGAAAGAAAAAAGGCAAGAAAAACAATTATGCCATAAATAATTATCTATTTTTCCAGGCTAGGAAAACTTCTTCAAGATCCCTGATCCTAACATAACTTTCTATATTCTAATCAGTTGCCTGCTTAGTGCTTGAACCAAACATTTCCATACCATCCAGCAGTTTCAAGAAAACATCGGACAGACATGAATGACAGTGAAGCTCCTAAATCTCCTAACTGTTAGTGCCAGTGCGTCTTCTCTTTGGAAGCAGAGTAATGATAATAATGACCACTCCAGACTAACTGAACTTGGAAACAAAGCCAAGAAAGCCTTTCAAAAAAACAAAGCAAGCTGTTGACAAAGTTAAAGAAATGAAAGGGGGTCCCAATCTAAACCTGTTTTGAAAGAAGTTACTTTCAATGCATCTCTTCTTCATACACCCTCACTACCTGGAAAGCTGAGAACTGTAGCGTCTCATGTCCCATACCCACCTTATAGAATTCTTGGCCCAAACAAAACAACTGAGTCTCACCACTTTCTTCAAATAAGCCAGTGTAGTACCTATTCATGGGACACTTGATCTTGTGCTAAATATAATATGCCCTTTGTGGACAATATGAGTCAGTGTGAGATTACTTATATTTTTAATTTATTATCTGCATAATTTCCTGTTTATGCCTTTATGCTGCCATACACTATTCTGTTTTTGCTCACAGTGGGAACTCTAGCCCCATGTTTTAGCATGAAAATGGGCTACTGGGTCAGTGGGACTTCCTAGTGAATGACTGTCAGATAAATAATAAATATTTTATGTTCATCTACATAGTGTAGCATAACAAGCATTTTAGTCTAGGCCTCATCTCTTAAATCTAATGTCTTTCCTTTTTTAACTCTTCCTTAATGTTCATGACTAAACTAGACAACACTGAGCTAAGTGGACAGCAGTATTTCACACAATTTTCCATTTAACCTCTCTTGCTATATATCCAAGAATATTTACATACCAGTTAAAAAAATAATATATGAGCACAATAAGGCCTATGTTGAATGGTATCATGGAAACTAAATAAAAAGTTAAAAAAGGGGATAAAATAGAGATGACCACTTAGCCCTCTTCTGTTTGCCTACTATAAAACAATAATATAGTGAAAAGAGATGCATTAAAAATGAAGAATACATGACAAAACTGAACTAACAAATATTTCAACTTACAGAGATGATTACTGTACAAAGGGTGTTATAAATGTTACAAAGGAAAATAGAAGTACAGTAAGATAAAAAAATATAAGTAAGGGATGTCAAAGAATTGTGTTAAATGTTAACGAAAAGGAAAAAAAAAGGTTTTGGAAAGAAAACGAGATGGGCTAGGCAATCAGATAATACGTTCATAGGCTAGGTTTATAGCTGTTTACTAGGCTAATAACCACAAGAGTCTTTTTAAGCCTAGCCATACATCCCAAATCTCTGACACATTGTCATACCCTTGATAAGTATAAGCAGGCACTTGGGAGATGAAACATTTTAAAGCAGGGGCCTGGGAAATAAGCCATTTACAAGCTGCCTGTGTCCATTAGAGATATCGGTTCCAAACCAGGAATTAATTTCCTGTTCCCCTTCCAGTTGTCCAAGTTACACTTGAATTGGGCTAGGGAAGAACTCTGCTTCACATGGATGGGAAACCTGTTCCGGAGAAGGGGTAGTCTGTGGGATACATACCTGTGTCTCCAACAGGTTCTATTTATGTCACATGCAATGTATAAGTCTTTAGAACAGGAAAATCTGGTGCTGTTTGTTTTGCAGATATGCAGGAGATCCATCAAAGCAGGGTGTGAAAATGCCTTGTATGTCAGACCCCCACTTTGTGATGGACCTCCTGCATATCAAAGTGGGGTCTGACAATGCCTTGTATGTCAGGCCTAGATCTCCCCTCAGCAACCTGTAGGAGACAGAATGCAGGATAGGGTCTTGAGGTGGTCTGCATAGGACATGTTACTTATGCCCTGTATTCTTTTAGTGAGTCTGTAGATGTTCTGTTTGTTGGATATGCCTGGTTAGGTACATACCGTAAGGGACATTGTATTCAATGACAAGTCTGATGAATGCCGAATACAGTGGAACAATGATTTCCTTGGACCTAGATGCCATACCTTTGTTTATAAGTTATACAACATAGATACTGGATGAAAATGTATACTTTTTCTGTAGTGAAACAATGCCATCAGTGTGACTGTCTAACCAAGTGAAAAAAGTTACTGAGAAATTAAAAAAGAAGTTGCATTATGGCTATCTTCTAGGAAGGTAAACTCCTCTAAGATAGTGTTATTATGAACAGTAAGTTATGGCGCTAGAGTATACTGTGTTCCAGAAACTTTAGAAAAAGAAGTAACAGCGATCTGTTTCAAAGCTACTCTGTGATCTAGGGTTATTTCTACAGACAAAGGAATATTGTATGGGAATGGAAATGCAGATAGTCTGAATTTGGTACAGCATGCAACTTACTATGCCTTTCTATGTGACAATGTGTCTACTTGCATAATGAATTTGTTAAAACGGAGAAGAAAAGGAATTACAAATGTTTATAAAACTTAAACATGAAGTATGCCCCCGATTCCAAAAGACTTGCTGTCAGTGTAAGACACCAGACCACTTACACTGAGACCAGGTGTTTTAGAATCTGGTCCCCATAGTAAGCCTGTTTAGAGATGGGCTTTACACCAAACTAAGTCCCTTACACTGAGAGCAACTCTTTCAGAATCAGGACAGACTGACATCGAGAGCAATGCATTTGAAATCTGGCCCCATGTGATTAATAGTAATACAAGAAGAGAGGTGAAGAAAGTAGTAATGAAATTAAGAAAATGAGTATAAAAATAGTAAATGCCTTACGAAAATATTTTGGAAAATAGAAGAAAGTGGTATGAGAAAATGGTTGACAACTATATGCAGAGTGCATGAAACACCTTTAAGTAATGAAGAAGAGGAATCCATACTAAAGAAAAAGAGAGAGAGAGAAAGAGAGAGACAGAAGTAAAAAGATAGGCAGAAAGGTTACCCTATGGATGTTTTATAGAATATTTCAGAAAAGAAGATGTAAAGGAAGAACTGTACTATAAGGAACAAGCACAAAGAAAAAGGAAACATGAAAATACGCACTTATTTTGTCAAAACAGGTTTGTGGTGTGAGTTAGAATCTAAGCTTAAAAGGTTTGAAAGACACTTCTGAGAATATTATTATAAACAAGTTATTCAGTGAAAAAACTGCATTGACAAAAGAAACATGAATTGATAATTTGGTATTATATGGGCAATCTGACAAAAAACTATGTAGTTTTGTTAATAAAAATTGAACAAAATGGAATTTGAAATATACAAAGGAAATGTACAAGGAAATATGGAAGAAACAGAAATGATGAGGCTCCCTCGCTGTTCTCTTTTAAACTTCTTTTTTTATAGGTAACAAGCACCCTTCCATCCCTGATGTTGGGAAAAAAAAAAACAAATTTATATTTACCAACTTCAAGATCACCATTGTGACAGCCCCACTCTGGGCCAGTAATCATGGAGCCTGAATCCTTACCACTGACACTGGAGAGGGATGTTCACTTTGAACAAAAATGAATACACCCAGTATTTCCAGATGCAGCTCTCTGCATCAAGCACAATTTCCCTTAAGAGCACACAGGGAACACTCTCAACCCCGGGTCTCAGTTTCTCTCTGTGTCTCTCCAAAGGTCCCCAGTAAGGCTGCCCACTGGCACAACTGCAGAGTTAAGTCCTCAGCCAAGTGCCCAAGCCAAGTCCTCCACCACTGTCTCTGTGAAACTATTGCTTCGTGTCCCTGCTCCAAGTAGCTAACAGACACACACTTTTTCAGATTTGATTTGCACACACACCCACACACACACACACACACACACACACACACACACACACACACACACCTGGAAAAGGCTGGCACAGGTTTACTAGATATGCCGCCTTCTGCCCAGACTATAAGATACTTACTGCCACCACACACTCCTGAGCCAGCTACTCTAAGGCTGTTTGAAGGGTACCCAGTTATACTGAGAGAAATTAATACTAATATGAATGGTAGTTTGACCAATGCAGTAAGGCTTTCCGGAGTGGCCAGAGTCACCAAATAGATATGAGTACTCTCAAAGGTTAAAATATTCTCTAAAGGACCAGCCACAATGAAACATTTAAATATATTTAATAATAAATAATAAAAGAACATGAAAATACTAAACATTTGTGTACTATAAACACCAGAGTTTCAACCACAGGAAATAAATAACACAGATGAATAGCGTCACACAGATACAGAAAAAACAGTAGTCAACTAATCTCACTTAATTTTCTTGACTGATCTAAATAATTATTATTCCATGGTCACTTACTAGTACAAAGCAAGATGAAGGGGGTGAGAAATCCTTCTATGTCAGCTACCAAGAAACAGACTGCCATGATACTTCAGTCTCAACTAGTATTGAACATTATTTTTGTCCTAGATTACAGAATGATATCCCATACATTTTGTCATCTTACTTATTGTTCCCATGCAACCCCCTCCCTTATCTAGAAGCTGTCAAAATTTAGCACACAGATGTCAATAATGCATACACATAGAGCCTTGCTAAGATCTGCAGCAGTTCCTGGAAATCATAAAACGCTTCCACTTTTCCTACAAGAGCTAATAAACAATTCTTATAGAAACTGTGTCCCTGGCTTCATTCAAAACTGTGAGATAATATCTCTTCCAGTATCCTCTGTCAAAACATATACATTTAAACAGTTACAATAATGCATGTATCTTTATTTTTCTGTCCAGCAGGAAACGCTGTTGATAAATTTTTAACTCAAGCAATTTTACACATCCATTTCAACACAAGCATCTGTACAAATCATTTTGATATGCAAATGACATTTGATTCTTTACAAATTTCAAGCTAGCTATGCTGGCATATGTTACACATCCACTGCCCTACTCCTCCTGGCATAGCTGGCAATACCTCACATTGTCAAAGCCATACCTTGAGAAAATATGTGCCCTCAGTTTAGAAGAAAATGAGCTAAGAGAAGAGATGCTTGATTTAATACTGACTAAAGGAGCTATATGTAAATTAAACATGATGAAAATGTGCAAGGTGTGGAAACAGAACTCTACTGGATTGACTGTGAATGTAATATAGAAAATTCAGAAGAAGAAGGGATGAAGTTGGAAAAAAATGCACAACAAAGGACACATATCCTAAAAGATAGCGTATTTGTTCAACCAAAGTGGCAGGCAAGAAAGGGCATTTGTTCAACCAGAGTGGTAGAGAAGAAAGTAATAAAGAGAGGAATAGAGATATGAAATCCTTGTGAAATTCTGGTGAAGTAAGAAGATGCTTCGTCAGCAGTAGGATAATGAAAGGAAATACAACAGTTAACTTTGCAGGGCAGTGTGTGCTAAAATGTAAAAAGGGAGAAAATCATACCACACACGTGTACCTCATTACGAGAAATGTTCCTCATCTGAGGTATTAAAAAGTCCATGTTCCTCGAAGTTCCACATTGAAAGGGTTGGTCACACATTCGGTGTTAGCAAATTTTTTAACAGATATCCATGGTAAATAGAAGTGAATTGTATTAATTAATTAAAATAATTATTCCATAAGTAAAAATGTATTTTAACCATCCTATGAGCTTCCTAGCTGGAGTTGTTAGTAAGTGTACCACATTTTGGCCATTTGTTCCACATTATGAGAGGAAGTGTTCCTCATTTTGGAGATGAAAGGTTGAGAGCTATGGAGAAGATTGCAAAACGTGAACAAAAAAAATCACGCTGCTAACTTTAAATGTGAAACGGTTTAAAAATCAGTTGAGGGCATCCATAGTGATAGGACACAATGCAACTATGGAATACAAGCTTTGTAACAGAAAAAGTGATAAGGATTTTTGACCTGAAGAAGGAAGACACAGTAGTTTGGTCAATGTGAAATGAAGAATGCTGTGTGAAGGTAGTAGTGCAAAGTAAGGAAAGAGATATTAATGTGTTAAATATGCCTTCCTCTTCAGTCTGGAAGGGCTGTGATAGATGTCAATGAAGGAAAATAAAAGATACTTATTCCAAAAAGTAGGGCTGAATGTGGTGGCAAACTCAGATGTACAGACCAAAACTTTTGTCTGTGACAGAACTGAAGAAGATAAAACAGGAAACAGTAAGTGATGTGAGAAAGAAAATGAATAAATTAGTTACTTCATTTACAGTCAGGAGTTTATGGGCCAATACACATAGAAAGAAAGAAATGAAGGCAGAGACAGACTTAATTAGTGATGTTACAAGAAGTAGAGAAAGAGGACAAAAAAGGATTATTTGGATCATAAAGCAGTGCAGAGTGAGGCAAATGTGGAAAGAATGAACATTAAGATAGGAAAAGGGATAAAAAATAATATATGGTGAAATTGTAAGGGAGCAACAGCTACTAAAGATTGCACTGTTATGGCATGGTCATTTGGCAATGAGGGCAGCTTGTAAAGACTGGGTGCAGTGGTTGCTACCATCCCAGGATAACCAAAGTTTTGGGAATATGAATTACATGAGTAAAGGCAAAACAAAGTAAAGAAGGAATAATACAGTAATTTGTTAAAAGAACTGCATATAGATTTTGAGGGAAGTAGTTGAAACATTTACAGAAAAGAAAAAGAACTGTATCAAAATGTAAAGAAGAGAGGGATACAGAGAAAGAAGTATGTAGTAGGTGATAGAATGAAATTAGTGTTACCTTTATTAAGTATATATTTCGGGAAGAGGAATGATGAATGAAGGCTTAAAGGATGAACAGGGTAGTGAATGTAAATCAAAAAATTGTATACGTGAAAGAGAAAAGTATTTATCAAAGTTGTATGGGAAGAAGAAAAGTAAGAGTTCCAGTAAATGGGATATGAAAAAGTTAAAGCACATGAAACAAATGAGTTAAAGAAAGAAAGAGCTTAGAAAATTAAACAAAATGTTCTGCATCACATTAAAGACTGTACTGCTTCAAGAGGTGACGGGACTGCATATCAATTTTATACATACTGGATGAAAATAAAAAAAAAAAAAGAACACAAAAAAGAAAAGTGACATATTTTCTTAAGAATTCATACGAAAGAAGGTTGAGAAACAGAACTTGACTGTTTGGGAGCATTAATAGTCACAGAATATACTGATGAAAGTAATTCAAATTAGACTAAGAGAGGTAATGAAAACATCAAGTTGTCCTACACTCCAGTGAGTGCAGTTTGACTGACTGACATTTGTCGTGGTTCACTGAAAATTGATTTATTTGCACTGTGCATGATTGAGGTATACTGCAGCTTAGTTTTTCACTTTTCTACTGTTGTACAACCGTGGATTTAATCTACACAAGTAAGGCGGTTAAGGGGCCGAGCCATCTACATAAAAAAAAAAGTTTTTCACATTTTCAGACTTTCAAGTAATGTTTCATGACCTAGGAAAACCAGTGAAACATTAACTTATAGTACATTAACATTTTAGAGGAAGAGGTTTGTGATTGTAATAAGATAACGTGCTATGGCAGATACCTAATAAATAGTTGATGACATTAAAAGAGAAACAGTTGGGGTAATATTAACAACGTGATATTTCTATAGTGTATAGTAATAAATGATAAACTTAGGAAATAATGAAGACAAAAGACCAGATTCATTAATACCTACAGGAAGTGTATACTTTCTGTATTGAAGAACATCCCTACCACATTGCTTGTGCTTTCTAGTCACTCATAAAAATTATACTAAGTGTACATGTAGTCTGCACTTTGTGGTAAACTCTATGAATCCCCCTTGATATTTAAGGCTGCAAGAAAATCAGCAGGAAAATTAAAATTAGGAGAAAAAAGGTACAAGTTATGCTTGTGTTGTCAGTTCACTCAGGTTCATAGGAGGTTACTAGGCTAATGGTTGTAGAGACCTTACAAGCCTAGCCATATTTATCCCGAGTTGCCCCAGTAGTCGGTGGTTAGGTGAGAGAAGTTCGCAGAAGCAAAGGTCTATGGTAGTCAATACCGACTTCCTGCATCCAGACGTGACATGGGCACCTCCCCAGGAGTGAATGTGCAGTCACCCATCCATTGATCTAGGTTGTGTTTGAAGAGGGGCAGGGAGGGGCTCTGTTTCACAGGAATTGGAAGCTTGTTTCAGAGAAGTGTCAGTCTCTGGGAGATTTCTCTCTCTCTCTAGCATGACTTGTTCATGTCAGAGGGTAGGGTAAGATTCCTGGATCAAAAGACCCTCCTGCAGTTTGATTTAAGAATGTGTAGCATTTCCATCAGGGTCGGGCTGAGAGACTGCCCTGTAAGCCAGGCATAGGTCACCACTTAGCAACCTGTAGGAGACAGAATACAGTGACAGGGTTTTTATTCTTTCCGCATAAGACTTGTTTTATATACCCTGTAATTTCTTGATGAGAAACCTCTGCGGTCTCTCCAATTGTTGCAAGTGTCTGATGCTACATGCAGAAGGGAGAATTGTACTCAGTTATTCATCTGATGAGGGCTGAGTATAATAGAATTATAACATCCTTGGATCTAGATGTGATGCCTATACTTATAAGATGTGCCACGTAGAAGGACATCCTTACTACTGTGGATACATAATGGTCAAAGTTCAGACTGCTGTCAACCTGAGCACCCAGATCATGTACCACTGGGTCTACACATAGGGAGTGCTGTCTATAATGTAGTTGTCAGGGATGTCAGCTTTTCTAAAGGGAATAATAATGCTTTTTTTTTTTTGCATTTAGATTTAATCTGTGATTTTGGCAACAGTCATTTGTCTGTGTTAACCCTGTCTGCAGTATATTAACATCGTTGGGGATTCAATAATTGCTCCCAATTTGCAATTGATAGTTAACTTGGTCAGCCACAGGCTGTCCACATTTGCATGGACTTCTGAGAAATACATTCTGAACAGTAAGTGGCCCAGCACAGAACCCTGTGGTATGCCACTGGTGGCTGGTCTTTTGCTTGAGGTGAAATCACCCACTTTGACAGTATGTGTACTGTCAGTGAGCCAGCTTGCTACCTATCTGGTAATGTAGGGGTTAATTCCCAACTGGGAGAGTTTCTCTATAATACCTGATTGTGGCAAATGCCTTGGCTAGGTCAAGATAAGTGGCATGCACTGTCTTTCCCTCATCAAGGGCCTTGGTGACTTTCATAAAGAAGTCATCCTTGTTTAACAGGCATGATCTACCTTTAACAAATCCAAAGCGGGTTGGGTCCGGAGTTTGTAGATTACCTATGTCCTTTTTAATAAGCTCCATAAGGATTCCTTCCATGGCCTTGCAGATGAGGCTAGTCAAGCTTATGGACCTGTAATTCCCAGGGGCAGTTGATGGTCTCCCTTTGCGCAGAGGAATTTCTGTTGCTGTCCTTCATTCTGCTGAAACATAGCCAATTCAAAGGCTGTGGTTAAACAGGGATCCAAGTGGGTCTGCTAGGTCATGTTTTAAGTTGTTTAAGAGGCAACCTGGGATGTTGTCTAGTCCCATTGATGCTGTGTTTTTGCCCTTGGAGATCCCCAAGATGACCTGCTCTCTTGAGATAATAGGCTGAGGAATAGTGACAGTATATTTTGGGGGATGACTGGAGGGGACAGGGGGTAAAGTTTGCTCCAAATCTGTCAGTTAGCAGGTTGGTTATTGCCTCTGATTGAGTATGGATGGTGCACATAGCTGGGTTTTCCCTTTTAGATTTCAGATGTAGCTAAAAAATGCCTTCTGATTATCCTTAGCTAGGGAGGCTGTTTTGGATTCATAACTAGCTTTGGAGGACTTGACAAGCTCTCCAATTTGTTTGTTTAAGCTAGAAAGGGACTTCTTTCTCTGCTGAGCCACTTCCCTCTTGTTCTTGGACATTAGTTTGTTTTGTTGTATAGCTTGTTTATAGTAGGGGTCCACCAGAGTGGCTAGTTGTTTAGGCAAAACCTGGCTTTAATCTGGTCAGGTACAGCTGATTCTGTACAACTACTTAAGTGGTAATACAAGACATTAGTCTACACTTCTGTATAGGAGTCTGTGTATCTGCCTTTGACAGGGCTTTGAAACATCTTATATCATCACTTAGTAGGAGGTACTTTGTCTTTGAAAAATTCATAAGCATTTTTGAGCTTGATGGGGTATCTGGTCTTATCATTACAGCAAACAAAACTGATTTATGGTCTGATCTTATAAGGGAGGACATCACACGAGGTGAGGGGAGGGGTAGTCCGGTGCTCTCCCATCTTAGTGAGTACTATGTCCAGGACAATTGAGCCTCTTGTGGATGTGCTGACTACTGTTCTAGAGCATTTGCATTGATAAAGTCCAGAAACCTCTGAGCCAGCATGTTTGTGGTCATGTATGTTTCCCAGTTGATGGTAGGATAATTAAAATCACCCATGAGTAAGATGTTGGGTTGTATTGCAAGTGACTCCAGTAAGTCCAGGTATGCAGTATGCTTTTCCTGTTTCATGGTAGGATACCTATAGCTAGCTATTATGTGGTAGGGGACTTTGCCTTTAGTTAAATGGACATGGAGTAGCTCAAGAGAGTCATACTGTTTGACCAGTGTCGAGGTGTACTTATCCTTAATGAAGATGGATACACCTCCACATTTGGTTCTTTCACACACATTTTGTGGTCTGAATGTATGGAAGGCATTGTAGCCCTGCATGGCTGGGGTGCTTTCCATACCTTTGAACCATGTCTCAGTGACTGCACAGGCATCAACATCTTCCAAAGTGAGGAGTGCTTCCAGAGAGTGTAGTTTCTTGTTTAGACTCCTAGCATTAAGCAGCAGTACCTTGAGTTTATCTAGAGAGGATTTTGTTAATGTTGGGAGGTTCATTATTTTGACACTACCTGAAAAAAGTACAGTAGGGGTGGCTAATGCATTTACCATTATCCAAAAGCCTAGAGAAGACAGGTGCAGACCATCTCTGGCAAAGCAGCGTGGCCTGTCTACCATATTTTCCCAGGCTGACAGACATTTGATCCCCTTGGACTGACACTAGAAGCTAAGCCAATTGTTAAAGTTGATAATTTTTTTGTTTATATTGTGGCATCATCCTTGGAGAAGGTAGAATGCTGATTAAGGCTAGGCTTGTACCTTTCTGTGACACATAATCTGAGAGCTCAGTCATGTCTCTCTCCACATAGTCCAGTGAGGTACATCTCAAGTCACTCACCCCCACATGAACTATGATAGAGTCATACTGGTACTTGTGGTTGAGTAACTTTAGTGCTTGAGTGACTTGTCCGATCCTGGAAGCTGACAGGCAGCTAACCGTAACCCAATCCTTATCCAGCCTGATGAGACGAACATGCAAGTGTCTCACAGTGGAGTCACCTATGACCAATGCATTAGATTTTGTGGTGTTACGCCTTACACACTTACTTGAGACACTACTGTATATGTTACATGTTGTGGATGTTTTTTGCATTGTTATGTTTGTAAGTGGTTTCCGTTTGGCAGCCTCTGATCTTTTGGTAAGTTACTAGTGAGTGCCTCCACATATATGGGTTTATGTCGTGTCCTTATTTAGTGTGGGAAGTGTGTGCGTGCTTACAACCTGTTTGGCATTTGATTTGTCCTTATGTGAGAGTGTAGCCTCCAATTTCATAGTGTAAGTACATCTCTCACATAAAGTATTTGTTTGTTTCAGGACTAAGTGGTTATCAGTATACAAATTACTTCACAGGGATAAATAAAAACACCTTCTTAATATAGATGGTTTGGAGCCCAAGTGTAAGAAGACCAGATAAACTACTTAAAACAGCCCTACAGCTAAGAGATACAATATAATATAATGCAATTAACTACTTAAAACAACAGTAGACAGTTGCGTTGCGTCTTTCGGCTTTTCCCGGTTAGGGGTCGCCACAGCGGAACTCCGGTCCGCTAATGATTGGCAGTAGAATTTTACGTGCCGAGTTGCCAGCTCTGATGCACAACCTTCAACGAAGGTATGCCCATTCACGCATGTCTCCACACAGAAGACACTCTAGCTGAGAATCGAACAGGACAACGTCTTACTGTGAGGCGACAATGCTACCGCAGCACCACCACCGCAGGATAAAGCAACAGTAGACAGTACATTCTTTTTTTGTATACTTCACTGTAGGCATTTATGAATCTGGTCTATAATTTCTTTAATGCATCCATAATGTATTCTTAATTTTTCTTTTCCATTAAACATAATAGTAGTTGTTTTCTTTTAGTAAGATTTAAATTATACATAATTATACGGCAGAAAGTCTTTCCCCTTGTTTTCCCTTTTCACATTACCTTAAACAAAAATACCCTTTGCCTTAAACAACACATGATAAATATATTCTTATGCATTTCACAGTAAATCCAATAGATCATGTTAGATACAATCATAAAAGTACTTGTCTGCTGAATATTTGTCAGATCCTCTGTATTGAAACCTGATTAAATTTATTCTCTATATTTTTCTGTTTTCTTGGTATAGAAAGCAACTCCTTGTACATGCAAACAGTATGACAGTTTTCTGTTTTAATTTATTTGTCCATTCTTTATCCCCCAAAATGTGAGCTATTGTATTTTGCTGCAGTAGTTATGATGTAGACCTCTGTGATGATATGGACAAGTGCCAGCATAGCCAGCTGGAGTTTTGTAAAGAATATGTCCTTTGAATATCAAACTGACTTATACAAATGCTTGGGTTATAAATGTATTAAAACTCTATTTCATTTGTGCATCAAACTGATTTTGTACAAATGCTTGTGCTGATAATGTATTTGTAAACTTTGCTTGTATTAAAATGTATCAACAGTGCACCCAGCTGAAATGAAGAGAAGTGTACATGGATTTTTGTAGCTGAATTAAATGTATATGTTTTAATAGAGGGTACTGGCACAGCAGAGGTAAACTTTAAGAAAAATAAGAGAAATGCAAATGAGCCATTAAGCCATTAAAAGGCACACCACAGTGCTGAATAGGACTGGAGTCACTGGGTCTGGGGAAGACCTTTTGTCCATTAGCTCAGTGAAAAGATGGAAGGCCCCAGGCACTACCATAAACATTTAGATGTGTATTGTGGCTGTCTATGCTAACTTCCTGTCTCAGCTTCAAAGGGGAATACTGTGGGAACCTAGAGTTGGTGACCAGATGAGGTCTTTCTGCCAGCCCTCTTGGAATTTATATTTTAGATGTTACAAAGAGAAATATCAGAGTATTGAATATTCTGTTTGGGAAGCCTAACTAGTAAGATCCTGACCCACAGCATCTTGCCTTGCAGTAGTAAATAACTTAAGTAGGGAACAGTAATTCTCATAGATTCAGTCAGGAATATAGTGAAGCTTAGTTTAGATACTGTTTTCCTTTATTTGTCTGAGTCTGTCCATCAATGCTCTTTTCAATATTTCATGTGAACTGAACTCTGTGGTTTACTGTGAATATATATTCAGTATTTTCATGTACTTTTTATTTCTTATTAAATATACTTAAAACTTTTATTATGGCTGATCATTGCAGAAAGTACCTAACCTTTGAGAGTGTTTATATGTATTTGGTGACACTGTGTGGGCCATTCCAGAAGGCCTGGCTGTCTTGGTGAACTACTACCACTTGTATTAGTATTAATATTACACAGCATACTTGGATACCCTTTTAAGAGCTTTATAGTAACTGACTGGTGGCAGTGATAACTACCCTATAGTCTGGGCAAAGTTGGTAGAGCAGGTAATCTGTGCCAACCTTTCCCAGGTGTGTGTGTGTGTGTGTGTGTGTGTGTGTGTGTGTGTGTGTGTGTGTGTGTGTGTGTGTGTGTGTGTGTGTGTGTGTGTGTGTGTGTGTGTGTGTGTGTGTGTGTGTCAGCTACTTCAGGCAAGTATATGAAGCACTGCATTTATAGAGAGGGTGCTGGTAGATTTGACTGAGGACCTAACCCTACAGCTGTACCAGTGGGGAGTCTTATTGGGGACCTGGAGGGAGACTGATAAAGAGACATCCAAACTCCAGGCTGTGTGTGTTCTGTGTGTGCTCTTAGGGGAAATTGTACTTGATGCAGAGACCTGCATCTGGAAATACTGAGTGTATCCATTTGTATTCTAAGTGCACGTCCCTTTCCAGTGTCAGTAGTAAGGATTTAGGCTCCTTGATTACTGGCCCAACGAGGGGATGACACATATTGGTAGGAGTGGTGGGTATCACATTTATTTGGTTGGCAGTGGAGGGATCATCACATGCCCGCACATTGTTGAGCAGTGGTGTGGATATTGAGCTCCTGTAGCCCGTATGCACTGGTCACAAAATAAGGTGTTTGTACTCTCAGTAGCCACATGGTAGACATTCAGAGTTTTGTATCACGACAGTTTTATTTATTTACTTTTTGTTAGCTTAGTTAGTCAGGGAGAGCAAGCAAGGATGTCAGCAGAGGATTGTGGCAAGCTGACAAGGAACCAGTTGGGTGAGATATGCCAAGTCAAAGGAATGGGGCATGCCAACCTGACTAAAGGGGAAATGACTGCAGCCTTAATCACAGCTGCATCACAGACCAGCAACCAGGAGGATAATCAGTCTGTTGATGCGGACTTGCAGCTCTCGGAAACAGGATCGTTCAACTTTTCCTCAGAGGACTTAAAAATCCATCTGGAGTTAGAGACCTGAACTGGAGGCCAAATGGTTGGAATTAGAATCAGAAGAGTGAATGCAGCATTGGAAGACTGAAGAAAAAGAGAGACTAAGATGTCTGGAAGCTGAAGAAAATGAGAGACGAAGGCAACAAGAAAAGGGAATGCTAACTCTTCGCCAAGGTCATGGAGGTAATGGGGAAGGGAGTAACTACCTCAGAACCAATAAAGGTCAGTAAACGTCCTCCTCAGTACCAAGAAGGTGATATTTTTGATAGTTTGTCATGTTTAAAAAAGATATACAAACAGTATAATGCTGACTGAGGGCTCTGGGTACAGTTCCTCACGCCCTTACTCCATGGTAAAGCTGTAACTGTTGTTTCTAAATAGTTTGATACTGAGTATTTAGATTATGAAAATTTGAAGCACTGTTTATTACAATGTTTTAAATTAACACCTGAAGCTTACAGAAAATAGTTTTGTGAGCATAGATGCAAGGCAAATGAAAGTGTTTGTGATTATATTGCTGAACTGAACACTTATTTTCATAGGTGAGTGGGTGTCAGGTCACCACTTTTCAAGGGCTGGCACACCTTTTCGTGACAAATCCTTAGCACCTTGCCTGAGGACATGAGAATTTGGTTGGCAGACAGGGAATGCAACTCTGCAAAGAGTTGCGGAAGAAGGAGACGTATACCTAGTAAGTAGGGCATCACTGCACAGGAAAGGGGTACCAAGTGCTGCACATGGATGTAGGGGAACCCATGGTAGGCAGCCTGAACAACCCCAACAGATTCTGCTAGTAGCAGGGGAAGCCAGTAGTTCAGGTACATAGACAGGATAAAGGGTTACATGTTTTAAATATAACCACTGTGACCATGTTGCATGTAGATGTCCATGGAGGCAAGGTGGGGGAGCCAGCAAGTGGGAATACAGAATTTCAGAGGTAAGATGTCTGGAGACAACAGGGATACTAAACTACCAACAGAGTTTATATCCAGTCTTGGTGGATTGGAAATAGGCCACTGCCAAGAGAGAGACAGCCTCTGATATAACCATTATGAAGCCTGCAGTGGTTGAAGAGGAGCAGTACTTGCTTGGGCAGTCCACTCCAGTCAGAGCTTTAGGAAGGATTCCATTCCAAGTGCCTTTGGCCAGTGTTCTCCTTGACTGGGAGGGTGGAAAAAGAAGCAAGCAACTAGGTGCATTTGAGGATATCCCTTCTGATGTTCTGATAGGGAATGATTTTGATAGTGCAGTACCTTGTGTGCATGCAGTGACACTCAGGCTTGGAGACATTCATGTGGGTATGGTAGCGTGGTGGAGACCCAGACAGACCACACACCTGAAGCCAGGACTGGTGATGTGGCTACTTCAGGGAGGGAGCTACCCTGTAGCAGTGAGACTGAAGGTGAGCCACAGCTACTGGTGGGTACTAAGGTTCCTTTGGACAAGGTGACTGCAAGGGCAGAGGTGAGCAGTAGTACCCAGGCTGACAGTGAGGCACCACTGTCAGAGAATGCCAGACTTTCTGTGGAGAGGGAGCTGGAAGAGTTACAAAGAGAGAGTTGAGACAAGCTCAGCTCACAAACTCTACATTACAAGGCTTGACGGAGGTAGCTAGGGAGCCACCTGATTCTCAAGGAAAAGGGGATTGTGTATACCTAAACAAAGGGTTACTGTATAAAGAGTGAACCCCTGCGGGAGGGCTAGAATGTGAGGTAATACAGCAGTTGGTAGTGCCCAGAACCTACCGTCTGGCACTTCTAGCCATAGCCAATGACATTCCCTATGCAGGTCATATGGGCATAAAATGTACCAAGAGACATATTATGCAGAACTTTTATTGGCCTGGGATTGCCTTGAATGTAACAGGGTACTAAATAACCTGTGAGTAATGCCAAAAGGTGGGCAAGGCAGGAGACAAAGTCAAAGCTCCTTTGATGCATTTGCCTGTGATAGAGGAACAGTTTCAGAGGGTAGCTATGGATTTTTTGGGGCCTCTGCATACCCCAAGTTTCACAGGGAGGAAGTATATCTAGTGGTAGTTGATTATACTACTAGATACCCTGAGGTGGTGGCTCTGTCCTCCATCAAAGCAGAGAAGGAGGCAAATGCTTTGATAGAGATTTTCATCAGGGTAGTTTTCCCAAGAGAAATACTGACTAACAGAGGTGCTTATTTCACGTCAGACCTGCTGGCTTGTCTATGGGAGCACTGTGGGGTGAAGTACCTAAAGACAACCCCTTACCACCCCCAGACTAATGGTCTTGTGGAGAGGTTAGATTCTACACTAAAGAACATGCTATGTGCATTTGCAGGCCAGTTTAAGAGAGAGTGGGACAAATATTTGCCCCATCTTCTGTTTGCTTACAGGGAGGTAGCTCAAGAAACCACATGTTTTTCACCCTTTGAGTTATTGTATGGGTATAGGGTGTGGGGACTTGATTCACGATGAGTGAGAGGGTGAGTGTGAATCCCACAAGGAGTCTTTTGTGGCATATGTCCTGAACCTCAGGACAAGGTTTAGGGGGCTCTTGGGCTTGGCCCTTGAGAACCTGGCTGGAGCCCAACAGCAGAAAAAGGTCTGGTATGACAGGAATGCTCGAGCCAGAAAGTATGCTGTGGGGCAGCAGGTGATGGCTGTCATTCCTGTCAGACAGAATAAACTGCAAGCAGCTTGGGAAGGACCCTTCAAGTTGGTAAGGAAGGTCAGTGATTTTAACTATATGGTAGAACTGCTAAGCAGGAGGTAGGGGCACAGATTGTACCGTGCTAACATGATGAAGCCTTACCATGATAGGGAGGCCCTTGGCCTGAGTATTTGAAATGAATGGCAGGAGGAGTGTGAGGGGGATCTGGTGACTGATCTCTTCAATGAGGCTTGGACTGACACCTCGGTGTAAGGGGTAGCAATGTCACAGCAGCTATCCTGTTCCCAGGTTAGAGAAATCCTAGCAGTGTTACAGAGGTTTGAGGACATGTTCACTGGGAAACCAGAGTGCACACCCACCTGGTGCAGCACCATGTGGATACAGGGCCCCAAAGACCTATAAAACAGGCCTCTTACAGGGTACCTGAGCGAGTCAGACTGACTCTGAGGGAGGAGATACAGGAGATGTTGGAACTGGGAGTAGTCCATGAGTCCAGCAGTCCATGGGCCTCCCCATTGGTGCTAGTACCAAAGACAGATGGCAACACTAAGTTGTGTGTGGGCTACAGGAAACTAAAGAGTCACACAGAGTCAGATGCTTACCCCATGCCTAGGACAGATGAAGCCCTAGAGCAGCTGGGCAGGGCTAAGTATCTGACCACCGTTGATCTTACCAAGGGCTACTGCCAGGTGCCCTTGACCCCCAACGAGAGAGAGAGGTCACCCGTTGTGACTCCTTTCGGCTTATATGAGTTCATGAAGATGCCCTTTGGGATGAAAAATGCCTCAGCGACTTTTCAGAGGCTGGTAGATCATATCCTGGCAGAAGCAGGAGATTATGCCCCTGCTTACCTGGATGATATTGCCATTTACAGCCATTCCTGGCATGAGCACCTTCAGCATGTCAAGGAGGTGCTGGGCAGACTGCAGAGGGCAGGGTTGACCATTAAGTCCAGTAAGTGTCAGGTGTGTATGGCAGAGGTCTTCTACCTGAGACATAGAGTGTGGAGTGGTAAGATCAGGCCAAAACCTGCCAAAGCGGAAGTCATTCAGGCTTGGCCTGTCCCTATTACTAAAAAAACAGGTGAGGGCATTCTTAGGGACCGCGAGGAACTATAGAAAATTTGTTTCCAATTATAGTACCATAGCTGCTCCCCCTCATAGACCTGACAAGGAAAAGCAGTCCAGATAAAGTAGTGTGGACCGCAGCATGTCAGCAGGCATTCCAGAAGTTTAAATGAGCTTTGAAGGACCCCCTGTGTTAACCAGCCCAGGTTACAGCAAAGAATTTGTTGTGCAGGTGGATGCTTCAAACCATGGAGTCGGGGCTGTACTTTGCCAGGTTTCCTCAAAGGGAGAAGAACACACAGTGGTATATCTCAGCCATAGAGTCCAACCCAGGGTGGAATGTTATGCAGCTGTAGAAAGGGAATGTCTAGCCATTGAATGGGTACTGCAGAAACCTCAGCCTTATCTGTATGGAAAGAAATTCACTGTAGTTACAGACCACAGTCCCTTAGCAAGGCTACAGAGAGCCAGCCAGCAAAATGCCAAGTTATTAAGGTGGAGCTTATGATTGCAGGCATTATGACATGACAGTACAACACCAAAGTAGAGTCAGTAATGCCAACAAAGATGGGCTCTCATGACAGGGAATGGGGTAACATATTCCCAGATAGGCTTATTTCTCTCAAGCCATGTTTCTCAAGGGTCACTTGAAAAACTAGCTTGAGTCTTTGAGGGCAGGAGAAATGTGATGATATGGGTAAGTCCCAGCATAGCCAGTTGGAGTTTTGTAAAGAATGATATGTCTTTTGAATATCAGACTGACTTATACAAGATGTTTGGGTTACAAATGTATTAAAAGTGTATTTCCTTTGTATATCAAACTGATTTTGTACTGCTTCTTGTGCTGAAAATTTAGTTAAGAGCTTTCCTTGCATTGAAATGTATTAACACTGCACCCTGCTTAAAATAAGAGGTGTATATGTATTTTTACAGCTGAATTAAATGTATATGTTTTAATAGATGATACTGGCACATCAGAGGTTAACTTTAAGAAAAATAAAGGAAATGTAAATGAGCTAGGCCATTAAAAGCCACCCCACAATGCTGAATAGGATCGGAGTCGCTGGGTGTGGGGAAGAACCTTTGTCCATTAGCTCAGTGAAAAGAAGGGAGGCCCCAGACACTGCCATAAACATTTGGATGTGTATTGTGGCCGTCTGTGCTAACTTCTTGTCTCAGCTTCAAAGGGGAATACTGTGAGAACCTAGAGTCAGGTTACCAAATAACATCATTCTGCCAGCCCTCTTGAAATTATATTTTAGCTATTACAAAGAGAAGTCTCATAGTATTGAGTATTCTGTTTGGGAAGCCTGACTAGAAAGACCCTCCCCACCCACAGCATTTTGCCTTGCTGTAGTAAGTAACTTAACTAGGGTATAGAAACAGTAATTCTCTTAGATTCATTCAGGAATATAGTGAAGCTTAGTTTAGATATTCTTTTTCTTTATGTGTGTGAGTCTGTCCATCAATGTTCTTGTCAATATTTCCTGTGATATGAACTCTGTGGTGTACTGTGAATATATATTCAGTATTTTCATGTACTTTTATTGTTTGTTATTAAATATATTTAAACTTTTATTATGGCTGATCATTGCAGAAAGTCCTTAATCTTTGAAAGTGCTTATATTTATTTGGTAACATTGTCCAGGCTACTCCAGAAGGCCTAGACGTCTTGATGAACTACTATGAATTTGTATTAGTATTAATATTACACAGCATAATTGGATACCCTTTTAAGGGCTTTATAATAACTGACTGGTGGCAGTGATAACTACCTTATAGTCTGGGCAAAGTTGGTAGAGCAGGTAATCTGTGCCATCCTTTCCCATGTGCATGTGTATGTGTCAGTTACTTGGGGCAGGGAAACGAAGCACTGAGTTTACAGGGAGGGAGCTGGAGGACTTGGCTTGGACAATGGGTTGAGGACCTAACCCTACAGCTGTGCTAGTGGAGAGTCTTATTGGAGACTTGGATGAAGACAGATAAAGAGACATCTAGACCCCGTGCTGAGTGTGTTCCCTGTGCTCTTAGGGGAAACTGTACTTGATGCAGAGGTCTGCATCTGGAAATACTGAGTGTATCCATTTGTATTCCAAGTACACGTCCCTTTCCAGTGTCAGTGATGAGGATTCAGGCTCCTTGATTACTGGGCCAGTGTGGGGACGACACATATTGGTAGCCATCACATATTGGTAGCACTGGTGGGCATCACAACCTCCTCCTCTATTTCAACTCTAGAATCTTGCTTCAGTAACTCAGCCATCATCACAGACCATAAACTGTCTCACAGTCTTAGAGGAACTAACCTGATTATCTGACATAAGTAAAATAAATAACTGACATTCCTGTCACACTTTTTCAACCTCTAGATTTGAATGACCTGCTTTAGGGAAACTATGAATTCCACTTCCTCAGTGGGTGTACACAGCACAACACTGTCAGGTATTGGCCCTGTACTGGTTTACCACCCGTTTGCAGTTTTTGCCTGTTGTCTTTATTTCTTCTTTTTTGGTTATTTTTATATGGTGTAATCTGTTACTTGCTTACTCTTCCTCCTTAGCACCTGAGGGTCTTGTTCAAGACGTTTGGAATGAAGTCAGGCAAAAGGAACCATAGGAATGGACACCATAAACCCCAGATCTCAAAGGAATTCCCTTGCTGGGAGCACTGAAAGAACCCTAAGCTGCATCACTCTCTCTCATCTCTTTATCGTCTGGATTATCAGCTTCCTGTTTTCCCATCTTTAGGGATAGGGATGGATTTATTTATATATTCTCAGATGACATTTTTCTCATCTTTCAGTATTTCCTCTTGAGTTTGCCTGACGATCCCCCTTCATTCCATTTCACGAGCTGTGATCCTTTGTGTATATCATCTATATTTCCTGGTGCATTAAAAACTGATAATCTAAACATCCATCTTGGTCATTCTTTAAACTGAGACCCCATAGTGGTTCAGTTGTCTGTCCTTGTCTGAGAAAATGCCATTGAAGACATTAGTGACCCATTCTGTCCAAGTCGATAGAACATCTTCTGTTTGGAACTACTCACGGGTACTGCTTCAGTGGCAGGCTAGAAACAGCTACATCATGAGTCTGCTTTGGCAAAGTTTATCATTAGGGCATAAAAATGCTTCAGAGCACAGTTTCCTTTGTGCTGTTACACTCCGCTTCTTTCAGCAGTCACCTGTACATGATGCTTTTTCCAAATGTAATTTTGTACCTGATTCAAGGTGAACAGTTCCCACTAATAAAGGATAACTCTACTTTGGAACTCAAAAATATAGTTTTCTGTTTTATATTTGTATTATGAGGTCTTTTGATGCATCAAATAATATTTGATGTGAAGTTTTTTCACAAAATGGCCATTGTAGGACCTGCCATGTTAACACAAGCCTGTTTTACTGTTATATGTGCTTGTTTCCAGACTCCATTGCAAGTCCTCTTTGTATGGGTCATGCTAGGCATCTAAGCATGACCAAGTGATATTTTGATTCTTTCCAATGACATAGAAAGGTAGTAGTATGAGTCACAAGTATCTTATACATTTTCTGGAATATGACTTTTGGCAGTTTTCCCTAAATGGCCTTCATACATGTTTCTCTCAGAACCTCTTTTAATCTACTTATACAGATTCAACAAAATAAAGTAGCTAAATTGCAGGCGTTTGTAAGGATGTCAGTTTGTAGCTAGGCAGGTACGGGGACACACTTCATCAAGAGTCAGACACTCTTCATCAAGAGTCAGAGCTGTCACTGCAGTGAAATGAGCCTTACTTGATCATGTGTGAATGTCAGCTGTTACTTAAAAAAAAAAACTGGTGAGAAAGGGACAAAGACTGATTTTGCTATTTCCTCAGTGCCTGCAGTGAGAATATATGCATTGCTTTTTCTTCTGAAAGTTGTAGACATAGAAATGTGCAGTAATTATTCAAAAGTATTTTACTTAATTCCTGTAATCTTATCTCTACCCTTACAACACATCTTTCTGTAATTATGATTCAAAACAGAGACAGCCTTCTCTTCTTCCTTTTGTGTTATAATTTTTTTCCTGAGGCACAAGTATCTTCTTGTGTTATATTTTTCACTTCTGCTGTTGTACTGCTACCCTGTTGACTCGATACATTGTAGAATGTCAACACGTCATCAAAACCAAAATATGAGAGCCTGACAAAGTAGCGCTTGTTCTCTACCATATTTAAGACTACAATACTACCGTTTTTACTTTTACAGAAAGGCCTCACCCCTGAGTGTTATGGCCATCAGCAAATTAATGGTATGTAACAGCATTCAGTCAAGTTCTATAGTCTGGGCCTTTGTTATATGCATATTCCTTTACTCTGTATTTCAGTATAATTTGTTCACATCATCAGAATCATAATTCTTATTCCTTTGTTTCAATTTCAGGTGTTTGTTTCATCAAAACCTTAATCCTTTTTTTGAGCACAACAAATTAGTATTTGTTTATTGTGTTGTGCATAAGGTTAAAACACTGCTATCTATAAAGATGTTGCACATACATAAAACAATACTGACAACAAGTGGATCACTATTCAGATGTGGACTGTGTGCACAATATTGTTTCCCTTCTCTGAAACAAAGGCAGTGGAAAAAGGTTTCAACACACTATGCACATCTTCTCTAGCAGCTGAGTATATCAGCAAGACTAAGGACTGCCAGTGTAAGGTTGGGGGCAGTACCTGATAGAAAATACTACATATTTCCCTCTGTCTGTGGTTTGTTATGCAGATGGAGACAAATTCAACCAACAAAGCACAGGAGAATTCAAACTAAAACGATTACGGATGGGCTTTCCATTTCTTTGATTCCAAAGCAAGAAAATTAAAGTTTTATAATGTACGGGCTAGTTTCTGCTAACTAAACCAGACTGGAACCATATTGTAGGCAGAAAAGAAACCTCAGATTTCAGTTAAGCAGCAGTTGAGGGTGGACTTTTTCTTTAACCATTTTTTGCAGCTATCCTGGAGGTGACAGTACACCAAAAAGGCATATCTTTTGTCATCAATGAAGTAGATTCCAAACTAACAAGAAAAGTAGTATGCATTAAAAAATGGCAGTGATTTATGCTTCAGAACAATTTCTTTTAGCCTAGACTGCCACTTAGTTTTTCATAGATTCATATAATTTTCAAGGCATAGTAGGTCCCAGGACATAATGACCTTGCCAATACCTGTCCTAATAGGGCACCTTCTGCCTCCAGCAGGGCAAAACAAGTCAGGGACAGAATGAATTTACAGGCACCCTTCAAGTTCTCAAGATTTGCCTTAAAGGACCCTACACTGTGGCAGAGAGGGACTGAAAAAGGTCAAGGTGACCTGGATTCGGATAGTGGCTGAGGTGTCTGAGGCACTTGTGAGGGAGAATGAGCATGCCCATCCTTTAGAAGAGGGAGCTGAGGACAGATACAGAGGGGCATAGTACACAAAAGGCAGGATTATTGGCTTTGTTGCCAGAGAGGCAGGACAATTCACTAGCAAGCTTCATTGGATGTCCATCCTAGGCCATCATGCATCCATGCATAGGGAAAGGGGAAGTTAAGGGCTTAAAAATAAGAAAGAAACATATCTTTTTGCATGTCATCCAGGAAGGGAGAATGTGAATGTTGGAGACAGATTCCCCATAAGGATAGACACAAGTGTTTTTTTTTTTTTGTTTGGGTGCTATAAATGACCATACGCAGTCTGAGATTTGTCAGGCATTTGTTCCAAAGACTCTTCTGCCATCTGTTGTCTCTTTCTATTTACTTGGTGAATAAGCATTTAAAGCTTTTGGCCCAAGCTACCATGGCTTCTGAGTCTGCCCACCTCAACATTCAGCTTAAAAAAAGCCTAAGAACGCACCCATTGAATCTGCTGATGTGCAGCCTCTTCTGGTTGTTTCATTTGTATTGGGTGAAGAACCTGAAGACCACTCAATGCCAGCATCATCTCTCTCTGCTGTGACCCAGTTGGAGGCTGACACAGGATGCCTACTCACATGTCTGCTGAGACTGTTCCTACATCTGTTGCAGACAAGGAGGGGGAACCATGGCTGATAATATCAGAGGGGCCTAGGGGATTCCCCAAATACTAGTTAAGGAGGAAGTCCCTGGTACTCTTATTGAACCTAGGCAGGGGTCTGAGCCACCTAAGTTTGTTAGGGCTCATGTTCCCCTGAAAAAAAAAAACACATGAGACCAGACATGTGGCTCCTTTGGCAAAGGATCTTCACATGGAGTGGCAGGATTTCTTTCAGAGTCTTTTTAATGCCCTTATGGCTTTAAGGCCTCCTCAAAGCTTTTCTGTCCCTTCTTCTCTTACTTGGTCCTTTACTCATTCTAAATGTCTTAGGTAGTCTGAGTCCTCTGATGAAGAGTTAGATTCGGATTCTAGTAAAGAGTCATTGGCTTACTCTTCTAACTCCACTCTCCTCTTGCCTTCCTTTGGGTCTGGGGAAGAGGATGTTTTTCTCCAGATTCCCCTATGGAAGAATTATTCTTTGGAGATACTGTGGTACATATGATGGAACATTTTAAATGGGATTGTTCCCAAATTTCTGATGTCCAAAAACAGGTACTATGAGCTCTTGTAGATTGATTCATCCCATCCTTCTGTAGTCCCCACTGTGTAGAATGCTTTATTGGCCTCTTTCTCTTCAGGGTTTATGGTGTCCATTCCTGTTGTTCCTTTTGCCTGACTTCATATGAGGAAGTTTCAGTGGCACCTCAAATTCATTTGTCTTCAGCATTGCCATCCTCTGGATCTTCAAATTCCTGTATTAACATGCCTGAAACTTGAGTGCCACTGGTGGATTCATCAGATTTCTCTGAATCCCGACCTGCCTTTTCAAGTTCATATTCCAACTAAAGAACTGTACACTGATGCTTCAGATTAGGGATGGGGAGCTGCCTCAGCAATGTCAGGCTTTAGGGGGTTTAGTCTCCTCCACAACTGGCAGATCATATCAACATCAAGGAGATCAGAGCTGTGATTCTGGCTCTCCCTGCTCTGCACTCCCTTTGAATCCTCAGCAGTCTAAGGATTTTTGCAGGCCACAGCCATGTAGTATGTCAACAAGCAAGGGAGCTTAAAGTCTTCAGGTTTGGGATTTTGATATTCACCACCATTTTCCCTTCAGGTGCTTTGCACACCTTCAGAGCACATTCTAGTGACAGACACTCTGAACGGATCCAGGGCAGATCCCAACAAATGTTTGCTTCACAAGGAGGTACTTCTGGACATTGCTCATTAGTGGGGTACCCCTCAAGTGGATCTCTTTGCCTCCCCTCTAGGCAGCTTCCCATGTTCATTTCCAGAATGCCAAGTCCTCTGGCTTGGAAAGTGAATGTCTTGTCTTTTTCCTGGAAGGGAATGTTTCTATATGCGCATCCCCGTTTTTCTGTTACCACCCATGTGGGACACACCAACATCTTGCTGCTGGCTCCCTTTTGGCCCACTCAGTATTAGTTTCCCCTTTTCTTCCATTTGGCCAGGGGCAGTCATCACAGGTTACATCACTGGATGGATCTACTCACATAGGTCAAGGGATATCTTATTCAGCCTCACCCTTCATTTGACTCTTCAGATGATGTGTTTTCATTCCTTTTAGACACCTTTTTTCTGAGGATATGCTTCAGGTTTTCAGGAGGCCAGGAAACTCAATACTAGAAAATCCTATGTGGCTAAACAGACAAGAATTTATTTTTGGTGTCTCTGGAGCCTTTTTCTGTAGGTGTTCCTTTCTTATTTGTGTGAGTTGCTCACTTCTGGCCTGGCATATTCATCTGTTAAACCTCATTTGTCAGCTGTTTCTGCTTGTCTGCCTCAGAATCTGCCACTGACTTCTAGTTTTGAAGTCAAACAACTTTTGAAAGGCATCCTTCATGTTAGGCCACCAAGAAAATATTCCTCATTCTTTGGATCTTAATTTTGTTCTTGAGAAATTGACTCCGTTTCCTTCTGAACTTGCAGTTTCCTCCTCCACATAACACTGGACATAGAAAACTGTAATGTAAGTAACTCTTAATCCTGCCAAGAGTGTTTCTGATTTGAACTCAAAACACTCATGGCAGTTTCACCTTTTTAGGTTTTTCACAAAGACTCTTTGTCTGTTCTTGGTAATCCTTTCTTTATGCCCAAGGTGGTTAATGATTTAACCTTGAATCAAACCATTCACCTTCCTTTTTAATCCTCTGCAGGAAATGATAGTGAGAGGACTCTTCTTTCTTGGATTTGCATAGACAACTCAGATATTACCTAGGCAAAACCAAAGATATTGGGAAGTTTGAGCAGCTTTTTGTTTCCTTACATGCCAGGAAATTTGGTTTGGCTGTGTCTAAGCAAACCATCTCCTCCTGGATTTCTAATTCCATTTCTTTTTCCTAGTCTTTTCATGGTAAAGAGTTTTCTTCTTCTGTTCATGCTTATTTTACCAGGGGTGTGACCTCTTCTGGTGTTGGTGCTTTTTTCAAGAGTCCGGATACTAGATCCATTTTAGAAGCTTTTATGTGGTCCTCTGTACATACCTTTTACTATACATTACAAGTTGGATGTAATTTTTAGAGCCAGAGCAGTTTTTGCTAGGGCCATCTTACATGAGTTTTTGGAAGGCACTTCTTTGTCTTCTTACTCCCATCCTCTCCAGTAGCTGTTATACTCTCCCATCTGTAAAAATCTGCAAAAGTGATAAGGAAGGACACAGTACAGTTTTGTAGGAACTTGTCCTAATAGTAGATGCCCTAATTCTCACAATTGCAGTATTGTGTCTCTCCCTCCTTCCACTGTTTTCTTTTGCCTTTCTGCTTGCCAAGAGGTCTCTCTCTCTCTCTTCTTCTTCTTCTACTTCCTTTATTCTTCCCTTCCTGGATGCACATGGTCAACCTTTTCCTCTTTGGTTGCTCCCATGCTTCTGTGGCAATTCATTTCTTAGGATTAGGCACTCGTATATCACTTATTGTACCTTATGCCTTGGACATAGGACATACATCTGATGGATAGTGCCTGGAAGGAGATAAGACTTTAGTATGCTGGCTGGATGTTTAGCTGCCCTTGGCAGGATATCCCAGCTGTAAAGATTACTGCATCAGTAGGACATCTACTCTTATGGTAAGATCTTACACAACTGCACCTTCTTTGCTTGTTCCACTGAAAACCATCTCTTTAACCATCTTTATTCCTGCTGAAAATTCTAATGACCACTCATGGGAATGCAAGTAGGACCCACTCCATTATTTTCTTTGCTGGCAGTTTCTTTGAGCTCCCAGTGCCATTAAAGGGAGACAGGGGAAATTCTTCCTTCCCTTCCCTCAGTAAATGTGTTTATAAAATCTTCTTGTCTCTGTTTTTTGGAACTGGCACTTTTTTAAATGATTTTATTTCTGGTATGACAGTGAGATACAATCAGGTTGTCTTTACATCTCCCTCACATTGTTATTTTTTTATACACATACACAAACAATTAGTGTAAAAGTACTAGTAAAATGCAAGGACATGCACATTAGAGATTTGTTTTTGCACAATCGTTCCTCTCATTGGTCTTCCAACTGTAGAGTCTGATAACTAAGTTCTTATATTCTCGGTGCATGGGTGATGAGACTTCATACTGTAAAGCAGTAAAAAGCTTCCTCATAATTTTACTGCTCTTAAAGAGAAGGTATAACTGAACAAATGGGTAAAATGCAGACTTGGTGCCTTAGAAGGACTCGTGGAGCTTAAAGCCATTATTGAAACACTAAAAATGCCTTAGTTAAAAAACAGACATTATCTTACTTTAAACCAGCCATCTCCTTTGAGTAGCAGTTTCTTAGTAGCAATATTTCATATTAAAAAAGGATTCCTAAACTACAGGCCTTGGTGGAATCTAAATCTTGGACGTTTACACAGTCTTGACATGGCTGTTAGGTCCAAATCATCCTTCAAATGTAGTGTGGTCTTGGCTGTTTCTTTGAATCAAACCCTTCATTTACCAGACATTTTCCAGAATAGAAAAATCAAAAGTGAAAGACTACTTTACACATTTGATATGTATGCTCATCTCAAGTGCTATGAGAGAGAGAAAACTAAGGACATCAGAAAAAAATCAGCTGTTTGTTTTCCTCATGAAAGTAAAATCAGCCTGCTTATGCTCAAGCAGCATTTTGTGAAAGTGGCTTGCCATTTGCATTTTTTTTTCACCATGTCTTTTTCCACTTAAACAATGTTCCAGCTCAAGATGTAAGTAAAGCCACAGTCTGGTCGAATATCCTTGCATGTACTAGATGCTAAAAAGTGGATTCCCATACAAAAGCAGGAAGTGCTTTGAAAGTGCAGTGTCACAAGGAATTCTGCATTAATGTTACATCACCCTGGATAAATATGGAAGTTGCTTGAGATTTTTCATAAGTAATAAGAGTATTGCTATACCAATCCTGTCTAGAGGAAGTCAGTGCATTTATGTTAGGTATTTACCATCACAGTAAATCCTCAAAGGAGAGAATTTTGCTGCAGTATTATTAACCTACATGGATATGAATTTGTGTTTGGTTGTGAGAGTGGTTTATTGTTGGCCATGTTTTCATTTTTGTACACTGTTGTACTGTGAATACAGTATTATAACTGTTAGTGATTTGTTTACACTAAGTCATAAATTCTCACTCACCACATTGAATTTTTTTACATTTAGTTATAGGTTTGCACTGCAAATGCAATGTCTTTCGTTTTTTCCCGGTTAAGGGTCACACAGCAGATCACTGGTCCGTACATTAATTGACAGTGGTGTTTTTACGGTATCATAGGTAGGTCCTAGGCTATTGGCCCTAGGGCCTATATAAGCCTAGCCAAAAAGGTACCCTGGCCTTCGCCACCCAAGAAAATTATTTTCCTGTGCTCCTGTCGAGCAGCGCCACAGAGGTGATCCTTGGGGTGAATTTCCTATTTCCCATCCAATTATCAAGATTTTTCTTGAAGAGTGCTAGTGAGGAGCTTGGTTTGATATAGATAGGTAGTTTGTTCCAGAGTATGGAAAGTCTCTGGGACATGAATCTATCCCTCCAGCATCTTCTGTTTATTGTAGTGACAAGGTATAGGTCCCTAGAGCTTGTAGCTTGGAGGGATTGGGATTTCTTTAAGTGGAGCATGTCCAGCAGCTCTGGGTTTGACATAGCTTTGTATGTTAGGCAGAGAGCACCTCTGAGTAGGTGATATGCGACGGAGTAAAGCTGGAGTTTTTTGAGAGGGTCTGCATATGGCATCTGTTTGGGCTGGTAATCCTTTTTGTGATGTATTTCTGTGGCCTTTCCAGTTGTTGTAGATGTTTTGTGAGGTACATACCAAAAGGGGCATTGTACTCTATAATGGGTCTAATGAGTGACGAGTAGAGGGGAACAATGACCTCTTTTTTCCTGGATGAGAAACCTTTCGTGATGGGGTGTGCCACATAGAAGGATTTCCTGACTACTGTGGCGATGTGATTATCAAAGTAGAAACTACTGTCCACCTGTGTCCCAAGGTCTCTTATCACACTTTCGGTGTTAAGCAGACTACTACCTATGTGGTAGCTCATGGATACAGAGTTTTTACCAAAGGGGATGACAATGCACTTTTTGGCATTGAGCGTGAGGCCATGGCTTTGACACCAGGCATCTGTCTCCGTGAGGCCCTTTTTTAGGATGTCCACATTGTTAGGAGTTTCGATTATGGCTCCTAGTTTGCAGTCATCTGCAAACTTCATTAGCCAAAGACCTTCTGTATTAGCCTCTACTTCAGAGAAGTAGATAACAAACAGGAGAGGACCCAAGACTGAACCCTGTGGTACTCCACTTGTCACTGGTCTGAAGTTGGATTTGGAGTCTGCTACTTTCACAGTGTCAGTTCTGTCAGTGAGCCAGTTGGCAACCCATCTTGTGATATAGGGATTTATACCTAGTTTAGTGAGTTTATCTATAATTCCAAAGTGGGGGATGGTGTCAAAAGCCTTGGCGAGATCTAGATAGGCTGTGTTAACCACCTTACCCTCGTCTATGGCTTTGGTGACTGCTTCAAAGAAGTCTATCAGGTTTAGAAAACATGATCTGCCTTTTACAAACCTGAACTGGGTGGGGTCCAGAGTTTGGAGATTACCAATGTCTTTGTGTATAAGATCCATGATGATACATTCCATGGCCTTGCAGACCAGGCTCGTTAGGCTAATGGAGCGGTAGTTCCCGGGGTCCATGGTGGCTCCTCCTTTGTGGAGTGGGATAACTGTTGCTGTGCGCACTTCAGTGGGCACAAAGCCTGAGGTGAGGCTATGATTGAACATTGTGCTTAGGTGGGGTGCCAGTTTGTTCTGCAATTCGTGTAGAACACAGCCTAGGATGTTGTCAGGTCCCATGGATGCTGTGTTCTTGGCTTTGGAGAGTGTGTTTTTTACCTATGCAGCCGTGATTACAGGAACTTTGCATTCTTCGGTATAGAGATGGGCCCTTTAGGGGGTGAGAGGGGGGGTAAAGTTAGCACTGAACCTATCTGCTAGGATGTTGGCAATATCAGTTGGTTCTGTATATTTAGTGCCATTGTGCTGTAACTCAGAGCAGATCTGAGTGTTGCCATTGAGATTCTTGACATGGCTATAGAATGCTTTGTGGTTGTCTTTAGAATCAGTGGCAATTTTGTTTTCGTAACTAGTTTTGGAGGATTTTATGAGGGGTCTCAGCTTCTTACTGAGGCTGACCAGGGAGTTCCTCCAATCATGGGAATATTACTTTTTTTTGCAACAGTTTCTTTCTTCTCACCAGATTGGCTTCCTTTTTTTGGAGAACAGCAGCTTTGTTCTGTTAGGTATCCATGCACTCGTGTAAGTGCTTATAAAGTGCATTTGTGTAGGATTCAGCAGTCGTACCCCTATTGTCCATCTGCATGGGTGTCGTGAAGTTTGCCACTTCTGTCTTAAGAAGCGTGAAGTTGGCTTTGGAGAAATATTTGACGGTGATTTCCCTATTGGGGGGTGGGGGCGGGATATGGATATCTAGGGTGATTATTGTGCTTGGATCTGACCAAAGAGGAATTGACCTCTGGTGTGGAACACCAGTTGCCCATGTTGGTAATGACCAGGTCTAGGATATTGCTGCCCCTGGTGGGGATGTGGATAATTTGATCCAAGGCATTGGAATTTATGAATTCCAGAAAACGTTGAGCAAAAGAGTTGGTACATGAGTAGTTTTCCCAGTTAATGGTGAGGTAGTTGAAATCACCCATTGTTAGGGTGTTGGGTTGTACCCTAATATTTTCCAGTGTATCAAGAAATGAGGAGTGGGAATCCTGGGGCATGGTTGGGGATCTGTAACAAGTTACAATTTGGATTGCTGTCTCGCCCAGAGTTAGTTGCACTTGGATAAACTCGGATGCATTATGCTAAGCAACTAGCCTGGAGGTGTGGATATCCTTAATGAATATGGACACGCCTCCGCCTTTAGTGTTTCGGTCCAGGTTATGTGGCCAAAAGGTGTGGTATGAAGTATAGTCTGGTAATGCAGGGGTGCTCTCTGGACCCTTGAGCCAGTTCTCTGTCACTGCACAGATGTCAATGTTCTCCATTTTATGGAGTGCCTCGAGTGAATGCATTTTGAGGTTTAGACTTCTAGCATTGAGTAGCATTACCCTCAGATTTTGCTTGCTTGTACCTGTTAAGGTGGTGAATTTGTCATTTGAACCTTGCCTAAAAAAGGCACTATAGGGGTGGCAAGAGCCTTAGCCACTATCCAGAATCCCAAGTGCGACAGGTGCAGACCATCTCTGGCAAAGCATCATGGTCTGTCGATCATGTCATCCCAGGCAGACAGATACTGGATCCCATTAGAATGACACCAGAAGCTTAGCCAAATTGTTGAAGTTAATCATTTTGTCTTTGTATTGTGGCATCATTCTGGGTGATGGCAGGATGCTACTCAGGGCTAGGGTCTTACCTGCCTGGGCTACAAGATCGGAGAGCTCCTCCATGTCTCTTTTCATGTAGTCCAGGGAGGTACGTCTCAGGTCATTCACACTAACATGGACAATGACAGTCATATTTGTACTTGTTGTGGAGTGACCTGAGTGCATGCATTATGTGGCGGATCCTGGCACCCGACAGGCAGCTGATAGTAACTTTCTCCTTGTTTAGCCTAGTGAGTGAAACATCAGTGTGCTTGACTATAGAGTCACCTATGACTAGAGTGTCGGGTACGTTGTTATGCCTTATGGGCTGTGGTTGAGTGGCACACTGAGTTTGTGGGCTATGTGTCATTTGGGTTGTGTTGGGGTGTGGAGGTTGCTTGCATTTCTGCTTTGGAGGTCTCTGTTGCTTGAGCAGATTTTTACTGAGAGCCTCTGTGAATGTGGGTGTGTGTTTCTTGTTTCTGTGTGTGTGTTTTGGTGGTGTAGGTTTTGAGGGACTATATGATGAGTGTGGTGTGGTGCAAGTGTTTACCTTCTTCTCTTGACTGTCTAGTCCAGTCTTGGGTGAAGAGAGCTTTGCTTCCAGTTTGACTATATAAGTGCATCTCTCACAGGTTGTAGTGTTGGGTGGTAGGAGGAGAGGGTTGTCTGTGTACATGAGGCAATTGCTGCATTGCCCCAAGATGCCTAGATTCATCAAGTAGACAGGAGAAAACACCGGGAGCTGACCCTTAGACATATCTGGATAGGTGCTTATTTATTAAGTACTAAAAAATGTTTTCCTCTAGACAACTGAGGAAAGTTGAATGCTTTAGCAATCTGTAGCTTATTTAGTGCTTACAACGAGTTCTGAACAAGTGCTGAGCTCAAAGAAACAGATTTTAGTGCTAAAACTAAAAAAACTGGCTCGTTCTAAGGGAAAATTTGAAGAGCAGACTTTATGGCGCCGGGAATAGTTTAACCCTAGGCGATACACATCGAGTTGCCAGGCTGGCCCCCAACCTTCACAGAAGCCACTATAGGTTCACACTGACTACAAGAAATTAGATGATCCAGGTAACTTTGCCTTTATGTGGGGAATTTGTCACATGTTACAGAGAAGCAGCAGCACAGGACAGAAACACTATAAGTACCCCTTGTTACATGCCTTGGAACAGAGTTTCCAGACTCATGTACTGTGACAACCTGAATACCCAGATCTCCAAGGCACACTACTTATAGCTGCACAGTTTTTGTGCAAATGCTTAAACATTTTTCATGACTATGTAAAGGCATGTACTCCGTATGCAACCATTCACTAACATATCAGATTATTTTGTGGCACCAGCTATATACACCCCTTACTATAGCAGAATCCACTTTAGGTAAAATAACTACATGGTGCCATTTCTAAATGCTATAATTTTTACTACATGATTTGGAAATCAGCATTTCATTGTGTGAGGGGAGAGGCAGCGCTCATTTTCCAAGTACATTAAAACATTAATAGTGGGATAAACAGTGGGCATTATTGTGGAATAGCAGATCTTGCAGAGACTAAGCCTTCTCCTGCCCTTGGGTTTTCAAGTTTTCCTCTATGTTGCTGATCCTGTTGGATATACAGTCTTAAGCAGACCCTTTTGCAGGCAAGGAAATATGGAGTACAAGTATTAAAAAATGGCTATGTTTTTCCTAAAAAGGCTAAAATAACTGCAGACTAAAATATAAATTAAATTACAAATCTCAGAGGTCTTACCCTTTGCCTGGCCAGCCAGTCTTTATGTTACAAATTAGTTATGTAAAGCCTGTGGGAAAATGGTCTCAAAATAAAAATTAAGAAAAATAACCTTCATTCTTCTTTTGCATGTGAACTGAAAAAGTAGAACAGCTATGATAAAAATGAATCTTGCAAATCATCCAGCGGCTTAATAATGTTTGATTAGAGGCTGTTCTTGCAGTATCCTGCTGGTGACGGTTGCACAGCAAGTGAAATATCTGACGTGAGACCTTTAACTAAAACCAGCTGTGCATGTGGAGAGATGAAAGCAAAAAATCAGACAGGATAAGTACAGTATTAGTGTGGGATATGCCACTCATTTCTGGTTCAAATTACCTTTTTCAGCTTCCTTAACGTGTGGGAGAGTAGTGCTACAAAATAAAGATTGTGCTGATGTTTTCACAGAAAACAAAACTGTTTGTCTTTTTCAGAAAAGCAAAATTAGTAGATATCAGTGGATCTCTTTTTCCCAGCTAATACTATTTATTAACTCTGACAGTTTCAGCTGAAACTGTTCAGGATGAAAGGTGTGCTTATACACACACTGAGTTTTGCTTTTTACACCATGTTTTTGAGAAGTGTTGAAACCATTTTAAGAGTACTCAGCCAGATTTTGTGGAATAATGCAGAGTGGTTTGTGTAGTACTATGCCTTTATTTGTTTCAATGATTTCATGGTTTACTCTTGGAATACACCTAAACAGTTGAATTTTTCTAGTAAGAGTGGTATGTTACAAGCTGACCAAAAACTTTTGAACCAATTAATTTGCTTGTTACGGTTCCATTTTGAAGGAACTGAAACAGTTCTGCATATGAGAGTCTCACATAACATATCCAGTCATTGTTTTGGGGTCGTGGGTGCTTCTTACACCATTTTTGGAATTGTAAACATGCCTCGTAGCATAATTTTTATTGTTTTTCAGTGCTTAGTCATTCCACAAACAGTGCCAGACCTACACAGGAAATAATGAGATCTGATGTTGTTAATCTTCTTTCCATTCATCACTGATGGGTCGGTTCTAAGCCCCTCGGAACCGTGTCGGCCTAATACCAAGCTAGCGTACACCAAAAAACTCTTGAGCTAAGCTGCTACCCACAGTGCCCTTCTCCCTGTTACCTCACCTCTCGTTTGCCGCATAGCCATATAGCCGTGTTTTCACTGAGCTCTCAAGCTAAGTGGTATTTTTTTTTTGATATTTTTGATATATATAAGAACAACATCTCTTATCTAATCACTTTCTAAAACTATCTCCTTTCTACTTTACTTGTTTGGAGTTATTTATAATTTTCTCATACCTAGCTCTACCCATTGGGTAATTCTTCTTACCATCGCTGGTACGTCCTCTCCTTACCCTTGTGGTATCTCTTGATATCATTGTTGGTATCTTCATTCCTCTATCTTTCCTGACTCTAGTTTGGTAAACTTGTTAGTGTGTTTGTGGACATGTCTGAGAAAAAAGGATCTTCGGGGTTTAAGCATTGCACCTCTTGCAATGGTAAACTCCCTAATAGTGACTCTCATGATGACTGCATTTATTGCCTGAGGGTTTCTCATCTCTCTGTTCAACCTCCCTGTCAAATCTGTCAAAGTTTCAGTCAGCGGACGCTGAAGGAATGCAAGAACAAATTGACTTTAAAAGGCCTTCTTGCTTCTCCTTTTTCAGAGGCCCTTTCTGTGTTGGAGGTCCAATGAAGGACAAGAAACGTCCCCAGTCTGATCCCTCTTCACCCGCTGGTGATAGAGGTAAGATGCCTAAACATAAGGCCCACAAAACTTCCTCGGAGCATAGGCTTGCTACTTCGGCTCCAACTACTGCTGTTCCGAGCTCTGCTCTGAATACTATTATGACTCAAGCCATCTTGGATACTACCAGATCTTCGATGTCAGTGCCACCTTCGGCACTGACTCCTCCAGCTACGGCACCAATCTTGCCTTCCACTACATCGAAAGCGGTGCCGACTTCTGCCACTACTTTGGAACCGATGACATCAACTTCGAGCCCTTTTACTGCACCATTGAATCCTTTGCTTCCTGTCTCCAAATTAGAGACTACAGTGCCAATTGCTGAGATACCACGGACCTGATACTCCCCCTGTTTGGATCCATTCCTGGGTCAAATGTATAGCCCTTTTTTGGATCGAACCGACTCCCCTTCAGGAGTATCCACAAGGTCCACCAGGAGTCTATCCGAACTTGATGTGGTGCACCTGTTGGATCAGCTGTTAATGGCCAGAGGGATACCAAATGTTCCAAAGACTCATCCCCCTCTGGGACTTGAGTCTAGGTCTCCTAGAACTCCAATGTATTCTCCTCCTTTAGACCCATCGGCTCCGAAGCCCATTGCTCCAACGTCTTTTGTGGAACCCCGTTCCTCGGCATTGACAGTGACTGTCACTGAGGCTTTGAGGCCATCCCTTTGGGTCTCGGTTCCAGTGGAACCATCCCTTCCTCAGAGTCATGGTGGGGTGTGCGGAGTCCTCGGCTCGGGGCACGGTTCAGGCTGTTTTATCGGTTCCGTCCCCAGATATGGGGATAACATCTGCCCTGATCCTGTTTGAGGCTCCATCTCTGTGAGCAGGTCTGGGGAGGAGGGTGTGACCCCGGTTCTGGGCTCCCACTCCTCTTCAGGCGGGTTTGCTTTCCATGTGATGGAGAGGGTGCTTGCTTTGGGAAGCGCTCCTCTGATGTCAGAACTTCATCTTGCTCCCTCTGAACTACAGCTACCATGAGCCACCTCCCTGGACACTAGGAGGAGAAGCCTCAGGAAACCACAGTTCGGGGTACCCACCCTTCCGAGTCTTCCTCAGATATTCCCACTGAGGAACCTCCTCGGAAGTAGGCATGCAAGAAGAAGCACAAGGACTCTCCTGAAGAGTCTTTGACAGAAGACATGGACTACGATGATGAGGAGGGGTCCCCACAGTCACCCCCAGATAATGTCTCCTTTGGAGACATCCTGAAAGTATTAAAACAGAGAGGTGTCTGGAAGCCCTCCAACCCCTCCTCGGAGGAATCAGTGTTCCTGCAGGCTTTTTGCTCCTGGCCTTCTACTTCTTGGGTGACCCCACCTGCCGATGAGTTAATCCAGCTCGTGCAGCATGCTTGGCAGAACCCTGACTCTATTGAGGCCATTCCCCGGAGACCTGATAAGATTCTTTCTCCCCCGAAAGAGCATCCACACTGGTCCAAAGGTTTGCCAGTTGACGCTATGGTGGTGGTGGCAGCCACTAAAAAGGATCTAGCGGAATAAAGTCCTACTGTCCACCCACCCAACAGGGAGTCTCAGGCTGTGGACAGGTTGTGGAAGCGAGTCTTTGCTTCTGCGACCTTTGCTGTCAGGTCCCTGAACTACTTGGCACACTTCACAAGGCTCCAAAGAGATCTGATTGCCAAACATTCTGGATCCCTCGCAGGTCAAGTTTCTGATGAGGCACGGGACAAGGTTGCCTCTCAACTTGCCACCCTTGAATCTATTTCCAGTTTGTCCATGAGGCTGCTCTCCCATGCAACCGAAGGGGTGGCCAGAGCTGCGGGTGCAGGCATAGTCATGAGGCGTCATGCCTGGATGCACACCTGCGACCCCGCGGACTCCTTCAAGTCCTCCTTTTTGAATGCTCCTATTGAACCATCTTCTTTATTTGGTTCTAAAGTGAAGGACACACTAGCCAGGTGCAAGCAAGACCAAAAGACTCTGTCTGCCCTTGGTCCATGTTTTTCCAAGCCTCAACTTTCCTTTTTCAGGAACCAGAGGAGTGGGAAAAATCTGGCACAAGAAATCTCAGAGTCCTTTCCGTAATGCATGTGGCGAAGATTTCCCCCAGAGGCAGGGGGGATTACAGTGGTGGAAGATGCCCCTTTAGGGGCAGAGGGGGTCCCCGAAACCAAGACTCCAATGATTCCTTTTCTAGGCAGTCTTATCAACACTCTTGAAGCGTTGCCTGATTGCTTTCCCCTGGAAGCAGTCTTGGCTCATTTTTCTCTGCACCAAACTACCTGGTGCTCTATTACAAATGATCGATGGGTGCAGAGAATAATCTCCAGAGCTACTACATCCCTCTAACCTCCTGTCCAAAACCTACAAAAACCTTCCTGATGTTCCACCCAATCAAAGGGAAGAAATGGCTTCAGAGATAACAAAGCCGTGTCAAAAAAGAGTCATCCAACCAGTCCCTCCAGGCCAGTGTGGATCCGGGTTTTACTCAAGATTCTTTTTAGTGCCAAAAAAGACCAGGGACTGGAGACCCATCCTGGATCTCAGCCATTTAAACAAATCAGTTTTGCAAACCAAGTTCCGCATGGTGACTATTCAATCCATTCTCCCTTTTTTAAGGGAGAATGTTTGGATGTGCTCGATAGACCTCTGGGATGCGTATTACTATATCAAAATGGACAAATGCTCCAGGAGTCTCCGCTTCAGGCTAGGAGCCAATCATTACCAGTTCTGTGCCCTGCCATTCAGTCTCTGGATGGCCCTTAGAGTGTTCACAAAATGTCTAGCAGTGGTGACAACTCATCTCTGAGACTTCAAGGATTCCAGGTGTTTCCATATTTGGATGATTGGCTCCTCCCCACCTCCACCAAGCGTCTTCTGACTATGGCCCTCCAATACACCCTTTCACTAGCAGAGTCCCTGGGAATAACTGTAAACTGGCAGAAATCCAACTTAGAACCTACCCAACATCTGGAATTTATAGGGGCAGTTTTCGATACTCAATCTTGTCTGGTATCTCTCCCAGCTCACAGGCTTTAGAGGTTAAGACTGCAAGTGCGTGTGATACTCTGTCAAAAGAAGGTGTAAGAAGGGAAGTTCTCCAGGCTCTGGGATCCATGGCTGCAGCCATTCCAGTAGTTCCTTTGGCAAGGTTACACATGAGACTGTTACAATGGCTCCTATTGTCCTAGTGGTTTGCAAATCTTCATCCCCTAAACTTGCAGGTGCTCATAACCAACTCTTGCAAGCAAGATCTCCTTTGGTGGATGAGGCCAGACACAGAACTTTGGTGTCGCCCCTTTCAGCCCCCTCAACCCAATGCCACTGTGACCACAGACCCTTCCCTGATAGGGTGGGAGGGCCATTTTCAGGGAAAGACAGTCCAAGGCACGTGGTCGAGCTTAAAGGCCAACCTGCATATCAATTTTCTGGAGTTAAAAGTGGTGGTGTTAGCGTTGCAGACATTACATCCACTTCTTCCCCCTGGAACAATTGCAATTCAGTCAGACAATATGTCAGTAGTCTGGTACATCAATAAACTAGGAGGAACCAAATCCTAACCCCTGTGTCGAGAGGCCATGAGAATTTGGCACTGGGTGATAGCTTCCAACTGCTTTATAATTGCAACGCACATCCCAGGGAGTTCCAACGTGATTGCGGCCAGATTGAGCAGATGCATTCTCCTTCCACACGAGTGGTCTCTCAATCCCAAAGTGATGGCAGAAATTTTGCAGCAGCTACTTTGCCCTCTTTCCCCCAGAGGGGGAGTCCCCAAGAGATGCTCTAACTCACGATTGGCCCAAGGGTCTCCTCTACGCTTATCCTTCAATTCCCTTGATACCTCTATTCTTAAAGAAAGCTACTCGGTTGAGATACAAGGTGATCCTCATTGCCCCATTCTGGCCTCGTCAAGTGTGGTTCCCCTTCCTACAGCCTCATCTGTTACAGCCTCCATGGATCATGGACACTCATCCAGACTTGATTTCTCACCCCCAAGGGTTGACTCACCCAAGTCTGTCCAGTCTCAAGCTGACGGCTTGGTTTCTCCACTTCCGTTAGTCCCCAGGCAGGAAGCCCTTTCCTCACCTGTTCGCAATATTATTCTGGCCTCTCATAAACCATTCACCAGAAAACTTTATAGAGATAAATGGAAAAGGTTTTCTCTGTGGTCTGAAGAATGGATGCTAGCTCCCTTCTTAGCTCCAGTCTCTGTCATCCTTCAATACCTATCTGAGTTCTTTGAAAACGGAGCATCAGCCTCTACCATACAAGTCCATTTAGCAACAATTTCCATAACAGATTAGAGGACATTCCACTTATGTTCATTCGCCTATGCAAAACCTTTCTCAAAGGAGTGTTTCACAGCAGACCTCCAATTAGGTGTCCCTTAGAGACTTGGAATCTGTCCGTAGTACTGCAGTCACTGTCACAACCCCCCTTTGAGCCTGCTGCAAAATGTGATCTCAAATTTCTCTCAGGGAAATCTCTCTTTTTGGTAGCTGACACTTCAGCGAGATGGATCTCAGAATTACAGGCCTTGTGCATCAAGAGGCCATACCTAATATTTCATAAAGACAGAGTATCTCTATGTACTAATCCATCTTTTCTCCCCAAATTGGTTTCTGATTTTTCTGTGAACCAATCCATCGAGCTCCCAGTGTTTTTCCTGAACTATTTGAATAAAGGAGAATGCTGCCTACACTCCTTGGATGTGCATAGGCAACTATGTTTTTACCTAGACAGGATTAAATCTGTCCACAAGACAGACCAACTTTTCATTTCCTTCTCTGGTCCAAGAATGGGATATGCTGTTTCAAAAGTCATTTTATCAAAGTGGCTCAGAGATTGTATTTCTTTTTCATATTCATGTGCAAATGAGCCTAGACCTCACAATATCAAGGCACATTCAACTAGAGCTATAGCAACCTCTGTAGCCTTTCACTACTACTAGCTTGGGATTCTGTCCTGTCAGTGATGAATAGAAAGAAGATTAACAACATCAGATAAAGAAGTTATGTCTTACGATAACATTCCATCTGTGTTGTTGATCTTCTTCCATTCATCACACCCCACCCTCCATCCCCAAAGGTTTCTGGTGGATCTCATGGGTCCTTGTGGTGTGTCAGAGTTTTTGCGCAGAAATGGCCTCTGCTTTATTTCTGTCTTATGCAAACTCGATCTGAGGTAACAGGGAGATGGGCATTGTGGGTAGCATCTTAGTTTGAGTTTTTTGGTGTATGCGAGCTTGGTATTAGGCTGACACGGTTCCGAGGGGCTTGGAACCGACCATCAGTGATGAATGGAAGAAAATCAACAACACAGATGGAACGTTATGTAAGACATAACTTCTTTTTTCTGTGGGCTTGTCAGTTTATAAAAAACATAATGTAGGATGTTGGTGAGGTTAATTTTACTTTATTTACCCCTAACCTAAACTGTTTTGAGAGAGGATAGTCACATTAACTGCATGACTTTCATAATAAAAATCCTCACACTTCTAGGCATGTATCCTGATCAATCTAATTGGGAAAATGCATGTTCCCTTAATTCTGTTTGTATGGGCAAGGGCTGGCTAATTATTTAGAGGTAGGGATTAAAAAAAAAGTGCCAATCCCCCTTACAAATGGAATTAACAGAAAGTAAGGTAAGTATGTACACCTTACAATGATGGGTAATATAAAATTCTTAAATTACATTATCTCTTTCTATGGTAGGTGTAGAATAACACCACATGTTGAAGAACTCAGTTAATTATCATGACTACAAACAAGAACATCAGGCTTATTAGTTTCTATCGCTATAATTATTTAGCAACCAGACAAGTGTCTCTATGTTTATTAAAATGGTATTGATGTCTGAACTATTCTGCTGGTAAAACTAGTATTTTTGTGTTGGAACATAGTCAGTATACGATATTGGACCATGCCACTACAACCTTTTTCTTTCCTCTTTTTTTTATTTAAGAAGAAACATCTTTATTAAATTATCACTTATGATATAGGCAATCATACATCTGTATAAATGAAAACAAACCGTACTGACATATTTTAGTTGCAAACTTTACACATCACTTATAATCTATCCCGTCATTGTCAGTCAAACATTGCATTTCCCATTCAAATCCTGCCTTCTTTTAAAACTCATTCCTCCAAAACATTATTCTGCATGTATTGTTCCCATAATTCCCATTTTTTCTATGTAATTTGCTCCTGCCCTTGTCTAAAGATCTTATTTACAGTTGTTTTATCTCTGTTACTATATTCACCACCTTCAGTACAGTTGGTTTACACTTGGGTTTCCATTTTGTAGTAACTGCATTTTTGGCAGCCACTATAGACTCAGCAAAGCCTTACTATGTCTAGGCAGTTCTGATTCTGTACCAAAATTAAAAAAAATAATAATTTCCTTAGTTATACCAGTTTGCTCACCCAGTATTTCTGATAGAGTAGTCTGCAGGAAATTTTTAAAGTCTGCCAACTTATTACACTCCCAAAAAAATATGTTTCCAGTTACCTCTTTCTTCCCCATCACACCTCCAACATTTGCTATCCACCTGAGGAAAAATTCTTTGGAGTCTACCTGGGGTATAAAAATACCTATGTAAACACTTCCAAGCAAAGATCCTAAACCCTTCTAGACTTTCTTGCATATTTGGGAGTCATGCATATATCCCCCCCATTGTTTCTTTGTGAATTGCTTATCCAATCTCTCTTTTCAATCCTTTCTAGCCTCCTCTAATTGATTCTTACAGTTATTCTGTAATTTTTTTATGCTGTACTAATTATCCATTTTGTTAACAGCAGCTTCTGTTCTAGATTCTACTAAAAACTCTACCAGTGCTGGTCATTTGCTTAGGATCCCCCTATTTCTTTCTCTTTGCCTATACTCTGATTTTAAGCCTTGATAGGGAAGACAGTCTCTAGTCTGCAATCCAAATAAATTATTGGCCACTTCCCATTAAATTCCCTTTCCCTCTCTAATTATTTGCTCCAGATATCTTGGTTCCTTTGACAATTTTCTCCAGTAAAATCCATCCCCCCTTACCTATTCTCTGCGCTCCTAATTGCAGTCATCCCTATTGGTAGAATCTCCATTCTGCATTCTCATGCTGGCTTAGGTCTTAAAATAATTTCACTCCTTAAGGATTTGCATAAAAAAATCCCAGTCTTTCCTTATTTCTTCAATTACACCCCCCCCCCCCATGTTTCATTATCATCCATTTCTACTTTGAATTATAACTTTCTGCTTGTGCTGTGTATAGGAAGCATAACTGTGTACATCTAAAATACCCCTTCAAATTGGGTAATCCCCCCTTGTTCTGCTGGAAGAATTAGCTTATCCCACTCGCCTCATGCCATCCTACCCTCCCAGATACATTTATTTTCTTGTACAATGAAAAACGGGTTCTAGTATATGCCTAGTATATGATTATTTTGAATATTTCTTTGTAAGCGTATGTGTGTATTATTTTTTGCAAGTAATGCACAACTAAGGATTGCTATACTTAAACAAGTCTGTATTTCTTGTAGAATGTTTTTCTTAATGTTGGGCAGAAGGGTAGGAAGGGTTATACTGTGTCTTCGGATCATGAGAAGGCCTTTGATTTGGTTCCATAGTGATGGTTTAAAAGAAACTTCAACATCAGATTTAGAATGAATGGCAGTCTGGGTTATAGTATGACTAGGGAAAGGGATTAGTTTTAGATGCCCTCAGCCCATTATTGTACTTCATTCATGTGATTAAAATGCTATTAAGTGGTTAATGGAGGTATACAACAATACTGGGTACATATTCTGGTACTTTCACACAAGTACTGACTTTGCAGATTATCTGATTATTCGTCTTAAAAATGAAGAGCCTATCATGGACACTGGAGGTGATATTTTTTATGTAAAGTTTTTTTTTTTTTTTTTTTTTTTTTTTTTTAAGTAAAAGGGATTAAATGAGGAAATTTGGGGGCAGATTAGGGATTAAAGGCAGTGTGCAAATGTTTGGAAGCATGTAATGGAGTTACATTTAGAGAAGCAAAGCTGTCTTTTGGCAGTTTTGGTGGTGGTGTTCTCTGAACATAGAGTGGAAGGGACAGAAAATTTTGAATCTAAAAGAATATACTGTATTTAAAATGTGGTGTGTTTTGCTGCAGGCTTGATAGCTGTGGCTACATTCATAATGTTTCAGTTATTGTCAATGCCTGAACAGAATTTAATAATCAAAATACCATTAAGTAATATAACATGGTCTGGAAACAGCAGGTGGGAACTTTCTTCTTAAGAATAGAGTTCAAGATTTTGATACTGTAAAAGATTTTAGCTACGGGAGTAGTTTAAGACAAGTATTTCTGAAGATTTGTAAAGGCTGCTGTGCATAGAGTGCGAGCCTATTTGGAAATTACCTAGACGTAGGATGAAGTTTTACCTTTTACATAAATTTGAATGTTTATAGTCTTGGGATCTGTGTCTGATGCAAGGAGGAGTTGTTCTGCGTATGTAATGATCTGCAGTAATTGAAAGTGTGAACTCTGTCACTGTTGTCTTTGACATGGAGAAAGGAATGGTTTTGCAGTTCTCAGCCCATAGGAGTTTAGCTCTGGATGTGCACATGGCAGGATGGGAGAAGAGTAAAACCATAAATACAAAATAGTGATTGAGTTTGGTTATTTGCAGGGTGGTTGAGTGAATGTAGAAGAATGTTTGAAAATTTTATTTTTAGAATGTTCTTAGGCTCAGGAATTTTGTGGGCAGATGTTAAAGTGATAATGTACAGTGCAGAGACATAAATGGTACTGATTGGAAGTACTCTTGCCATTCGCTGCACTTCATTTTTCATTTAGGGAGTTCTTTTTTAGTTTCCATATCTTGCTTCACTTTTATTACATTTACATTTCAGAAGTAACTTTTTATAAACGGGCTTGTCATGAATTAGGGGGTCAACAGTGACTAAGCATCTAGTTTCACTTATTTGTATGGTGCTGCTGGATAAATCTTGCTTTAAGCAGCTGCATTATTTTTTATACTTACAAACTTTCTGTAATGATTTTGTTATATATTATTCATTTCCGTATTCATTCTGTTTTGGAAGGTTTATATTTTTCTTCATGACGTCATGTATGTATTTCTTTAAATTTTGATGAAAACCGTTGAATCCCTAACTTTTATGGGAAGAGCTTTGCTTGGTGTGTAGCATGTCTTGTCCACAACTGAACAGGAGGAGTTTCACTTCTAAAGATCCCAAAGTCAGTTGACAGCAGTTGTGTGTTGGTGGCTATGGCAAAAACAACTTTTGGTATGACCAAAGTATTTTGTGTATTGTTGCTGGAGTGTGAAGTAGGCAAATCTGAGAGGCTAGCTGTTGCACACTGATGATGTACCTCACAAACAGAGACAGAGCTGCAGTGGTGGCACCAGCCATGGTGTTGCACCAGGTCAGTGCTGAATTCTGAAATCAGGAACACAACAATGATCTGAAGCCACTGGATGTATTGCTTCTGGAGCTGGAAATCGAGGGGGCATTGGACGATGAGATACAAGTTATCAGCATGTGTGCTGTGGTCATGGCAATTCACACAACTCAGAAGACATTGTCTGGAGAGGTGGGTTACAAATCAGAAAAGTGCATATAATGAGCAAGATGTTGCTGACAAAAAAGGAGAACAAGGTATCACTAAGGTGATATCCACAGAGACGTTAATAGTAAAGCTGGCGTATGAGGTTAAACAAAAATACTGGGAAATGTTTCCACAGAGGCATTAATAGTAAAGCTGGCGTGTGAGGTTCAGTAAAAACAGAGGGAAATGTTAAGCATCTGATATACATGCTATGACTTTGTCGAGTAACCTGCCTACCACATAAGGAGTGGTTCTGGCCCAGAAATTGTAGTTATTGGCCGTTTGGGCAATCTCTTCCATTTCTCTCAACTTTCTGATTTGAAAGCCTGCATTTGCACTTGTTTCTGTCCTGTAACTCATCTAGTGCAGATACATATTCTTAGTTTTAGCACTTAAATTTGCTTATTCATGCTCAGCACTTGTTCAGAACATGTAAGCACTAAATAAGCTACTAATTACTATAGCACTCAATCTTCTTCATTACCTAGAGGAAAACAGTTTTTGTACTTACTTTTCTCAGTTGCTTAGAGAAAAACAGCTCTTGTACTCACTTTCCTCACTTATCTAGAGGAAAATAGTTTTTTATTCAGCCATGTCCAAGGGTCAGCTCCCAGTGTTCTCTCCTGTCTATCTGATGAATCTGGGCATCTTGAGGCAATGTAGAAATTGCCTCATATACACAGACAACCCTCTCCTCCTACCACCCAACACTACAACCTGTGAGAGATGCACTTATCTAGCCAAACTGGAGGTAAAGCTCTCTCCAACCAAGACTGAACTTGACAGTCATGAGGGGAAGGTAAACATTTGCACCACACCACACTCATCACATAGTCTCACTAAATCTACACCACCAAAATCCACACATAGTAACACAAAAACATTCACGGAGGCTCTCAATAATAATCTGTCTAAGCAACAGAGACCTCCAAAGCAGAAACGCAAGCAACCTCCATCCCCCAACACAACCCAAATGATACATAGCCCACAGACTCAGTATGCCACTCAACCACAGCCAGTAAGGCAAAACAACGTACTCAACACACTAGTCATAGGTGACTCTATAGTCAGGCACACTGATGTCCCACTCACCAGGCTAAACAAGGAAGGTTACTGTCAGCTGCCTGTCGGGTGCCAGGATCCGCCACATAACCCACGCACTCAGGTCACTCCACAACAAGTACAAATATGACGCTGTCATTGTCCATGCTGGTGTGAATGACCTGAGATGTACCTTCCTGGACTACATGAAAAGAGACATGGAAGAGCTCTCTGATCTTGTAGCCCAGGCAGGTATGACCCTAGCCCTGAGCAGCATTCTGCCATCGCCCAGAATGATACCGCAGTACAAGGACAAAATGATTGACTTCAACAATTGGCTAAGCTTCTGGTGTCATTCTAAGGGGATCCAGTATGTGTCTGCTTGGGATGACATGATCGACAGACCACGATGCTTTGACACAGATGGCCTGCACCTGTCACCCCTGGGATTCCGGATACTGGCCAAGGCTCTTGCTGCCCCTATAGTGCCTTTTTTAGGCAAGGTTCAAATAACAAATTCACCACCATAACAGGAACAGGCAAGCAAAAACTGAGGGTAATGCTACTCAATGCTAGAAGTCTAAATCTCAAAATGCACTCATTCGATGCACTCTTTAAAATGGAGAACATTGATATTTGTGCAGTGACTGAGACCTGGTTCAAGGCTCCAGAGATCACCCCTGCACTACCAGGCTATAACTCATACCACACTTTTCAACCATGTAACCTGGACCGAAAAGCACCAAAGGCGGAGATGTGTCCATATTCATTAAGGATATCCAGACCTCCAGGCTAGTTGTTCAGCATAATGCATCTGAGGTTATCCAAGTGCAAGTAACTCTGGGCAAAACTGCAATCCAAATTGTAGCTTGCTACAGATCCTCCACCATGCCCCAGGATTCCCACTCCTCTTTTTTGATGTACTGGAAAATATTAGGGTTCAACCAAACACCCTAATAATGGGCGACATCAACTACCCCACCATTAACTGGGAAAACTACTCATGTACTAACTCCTTAGCTCAACGCTTTCTGGAATTCATAAACTCCATTGCCCTGGATCAACTTATCCACACCCCCACCAGGGGCAACAATATCCTAGACCAAGTCATTACCAACATGAGTGACCGGTGTTCCACACCTGAAGTCAGCTCCTCGTTGGTTCGATCTGACCATAAGCTAATCACCCTTGATATCCACATCCCGCCCCCTCCCCCCATTAAGGAAACCACAGTAAAACATTTCTCCAAAGCCAACTTCATGCTTCTTAAGACAGAAGTGGTGGACTTCATGACACCCATGCAGATGGACAATACAGTTACAACTGCTGAATCCTACACAAATGCACTCTATAAGCACTTACACGAGTGCATGGATTGTGCTATCCCAAACAGAACCAAGACGCTATCCTCCAAAAAAAGGAAGCCAATCTGGTGGTCCCCAGCCATAAACAAAACTGTACAACAGAAGGAAGAAACTGTTGCAAAAGAGAGTAAAATCCCATGTGTGGAGGAGCTCCCTGGTCAGCCTCAGTAAGAAGCTGAGATCCCTTGTAAGAACTTCCAATGCTAGCTATGAAAACAAAATCTCCACTAATTCCAAGGACAACCACAAAGCATTCTATAGCTATGTCAAGAATCTCGATGGCAACACCCAGATCTGCTCTGAGTTACAGCACAAAGGCAAGAAAATTACAGAACCAACTGATATTGCCAACATCCTGGCAGATAGTTTCAGTGCTAACTTTACCCCCCCCCCTCACCCCCTAAAGGGCCCATATCTACACAGGAAGAATGTAGAGTCCCTGTAATCACAACTACGCAGGTAAAAGCTGCACTCTCTAAAGCCAAAAACACAGCATCCATGGGAATGGACAACATCCCAGGCTGCGTTTTACATGAACTTCAGAACGAACTGGCCCCCCCACTTAAGCACCATGTTCAATAATAGCCTTGCATCAGGCTTTGTGCCCACTGAATGGTGCACAGCAACAGTTATACCACTCCACAAAGGGGGAGCCACCACTGATCCCAGGAACTATCGACCTATTAGCCTGACGAGCCTGGTCTGCAAGGCCATGGAACGTATCATCATGGAACTCATAAACAAAGACATTGGTAACCTCCAAACTCTGGATCCCACTCAGTTCAGGTTTGTGAAAGGCAGATCATGCCTCCTGAACCTGATTGACTTCTTTGAGGCAGTCACCAAAGCCATAGATGAGGGTAAGGTGGTTCACACAGCCTATTTTGACTTCGCCAAGGCTTTCAACACCATCCTCCATTCTGGAATTATAGCTAAACTCACTAAACTAGGTATAAATCCCTACGTCACAAGATGGGTTGCCAACTGGCTCACTGACAGAACCCACACTGTAAAAGTTGCAGACTCAAAATCTGACCTCAAAGCAGTGGCAAGTGGAGTACCACAGGGTTCCATCCTGAGACCTCTCCTGTTTGGTATCTACTTCTCTGAAGTACAGGCTAACACAGAAGGCCTCTGGCTAACGAAGTTCACAGATGACTGCAAACTAGGAGCCATAGTCAAGTCCCCAAATGATGTGGACATCCTACAGAAGGGCCTCGCTGAGACAGATGCTTGGTGTCAGAGCCATGGCCTCAAGCTCAGTGCCAAAAAGTGCAGTGTCTTCCCCTTTGGTAAAAACTTTGTACCCATGAACTGCCACATAGGCAGCAATCTACTTAACACCGAATGCGTGATAAGAGACATGGGACCCAGGTGGACAGTAGTCTCTCCTTTGATAGTCACATCACCACAGTAGTCAGGAAGTCCTTCTACATAGCACACCTCATCATAAAAGGGTTCTCATCCAGGAAAAAAGAGGTCATTGTTCCCCTCTACTCGACACTCATTAGACCCATTATAGAGTACAACGCCCCTTTTGGAATGTACCTCACAAGACATCTGCAGCAGCTGGAAAGGCCACAGAAGGACCTCACAAAGAGGATTACTGGTCTCAAACAAATGCCCTACACTGACCGCCTCAAAAAACTCCAGCTTTACTCCGTAGCATATCGCCTACTTCAAGGTGATCTCTGCCTAACATATAAAGCTATGTCAAACCCAGAGCTGTTGGACATGCTACACCTAAAGAAATCCCAATCCCCCCGAGCTACACGCTCTAGGGACCTAAACCTTGTCACCTCAATAAACAGGACATGCTGGAGGGATAGATTCCTATCCCAGAGACTTCCCATACTCTGGAACAGGCTACCCATCTATGTCAAGCAAAGTTCTTCATTAGCACTCTTCAAGAAAAATCTTGATGAGTGGATGGGAAATAGGAAATACACCCCGGGGATCACTTCTGTGTCTCTGCTTGACAGTGGCACAGGAAAATAACTTTCTTGGGTGGCGTAAGCCAGGGAACCTTGTTGGCTAGGCTTACGTAGGCCCGTGGGCCAATAGCCTAGTACATACCTATTAACCTATGAACCTATCAGAAAAAAGCATAGCCTGTGCTGGCATAAGCAATAGAAAATCCTAGCCAGATGTGAAATATGGTGAATGTCACTTTGAGAAGACATAGAAGGCACACACTAACTTTACTGCAATATGCATGCTTTTTAAAGACATCATTGATATTGGTTTTTCAAGCATGATAAAAATGCAGTCATTTAAATGAAGTTAAATTATTATAATTTTGGATAATTGGAAGAAATTGAATATTGTAACAGATATGAAATATTAAGAAGATTTGATTACATTGACTTTTAAAATATAATTCTGTTTTAAAAAACATTTTTATTAGTGTAACATGTTACATAGTGACATAGGTACATATTCAATTATTAAAAAGAAAAAAAAGAAAAAACGTTTTTTATGCATTATACAAATATGATTTATGTCTTAATTATTAAATTTAACATTACATAGATTGTTCAAGTCCTGCCTTCCCTGAGATATCACTCCTCCTGAACATGCCGCTCAACTGTCTAGATTTTTGCCCCATATTTTGGTCTCTTACTCATAAAATTTGTGTTTTTCTGGCAAATCACAAAGAACTGAAGTCTCAAAATAATGACATACATTTGAGTTTTAGACTTCACATCCTTCAGTACATGCATGCTAACACACAAATCCTGTTATTATAACAACTTTTAAAGAGCAGTATTTACAATCTGCCCCTGTGTTGGGCCTTTGTCCTCCTATTATTTTGAGCTTTGTCCAGTTTTCTTCTACAAAGAGGTGGAGAGGTATCCTCTTGAACATTATTCTGTATGTACTGTTATACAGATTATATTTATTTCTGTGCTGTTTAAACATTCTCTTTTTTTAAAGATCCCACTTCCAGTTCTTTTATCCCTGGTTTTGTTTTTGATTTCCAATTCTAGTAAGTGCTTTTTCTGGCTGATAACAGCATTAAACATAGTAGGGATATAGGGTGCCTAAACAATTCAGTGTCTATATCCCAGATCAAAAGAATAATCTCCTTAGTTAAAATAATTTGCTCCAATTATTAATGTGTATTATGTAATGTACTGGCTAAAGCAGGGAAGAGTGAAATATTTTCATAGGAAAGTGGAACGCAGGTTTAAAATTAGTTTATTGGGAAAATGACATTTAGATACTGAAGGTGAAATTAAATTTTGGTTAAATGAGATTAATAGAGATGATTATGCCGGATAATCCAAAGTGTTCTTATTGTGGCCCCCATACCACTTGCAGCAAACTGTAGGTTAAATGCTTACTAGATGTTTTAAATATGGAAATGTGGTCAGGGACTTTGTCAACATTGATAAATGCTGTTTGTGCAGTAAGGGAAGGTATTGTTATAGTTTTCATTGCTGCGTTTATGGCAAGCACCTGTTATTAGGTCTGAAGAAGCAAGCTGAAGACTGTGAAAGCACTTACCGTTTGAATTTTTGTATTCATTAAATATTTTGTTTTTATTAGCCGTGGTGGTCACACTTTCTTGTTTTTTCATTTTACTTTGTCAGAGCAATCTTCACCTGCCTATTTGACTTTGTTTCTTATTTGAGTTTATGAGATATAGGTGTTTGTCAGGATGGTCGATAAGCAACAGATGCGGAGGATGAGTTTTTAGTCTCCCGGATTTTTTTTTAATAATTGAATGTGTTTTTCCCCATAGAGAGAGTGTATACTACTACACCTGAAGTGGTAGAACTTGCCATAAAATAACTCTTGAGCTGGAAATAACCCCTTTTTGATAGGGGATGGATCTAAATATATTTCTGTGTTTTAGAGACATTTAGTAAAACTTTTTTGTTTCTGATTTTGGCTATGTGAGCTTAAAGAACTGGATTATGCTTACATACATTTTGTCTGCAGCCAATCATTATCCATGGGCTGTTTCTCATTATATATAACTGCTCATGGAGAACCTTTATCTGAGGAACAGCACAAAAGAGAGGGGGGTGTATAACCCAGTTAGCAGTCTGAAGACAAGTGCATTTCAGTCAACTACATTTAAGGAGAGTTCATCACACTGATCTGATTTTCCATACCCTGGATGTCTGCTGCTATTTGAGAGGGTAACATTAAGTGACTGTATTAGTTTAAAATGACAGACCAGTTCTACTTTGTTTGGGTAGAAAGGTTTCCCTGGTTTCCAAGTAAACCATTTGCAATGGTTACCATGATATATACTGATCTGGTAAGAAGAGGTCTGTCTTTGGAAATTGATAGGACTGAAGCTGTTGGTATTAGGAATGCTCAGTAGATAAAACTTTCCCAGGTTATCAGGCTCCTTCACTATTTAAAAATATGGACACGTGCTGCCTTTTGAGAAAACAGTTGTTTGAGTGCTGTTTCACTGTTTACGTGCATCATCATTTTATTTCTTATTCCCCTTGTTGTCCCCTCTTCCTCTGTAAAGTTGCTCTCTCTCTCTATCACAACCTCCATCCTGTTATGCAACAAACTCTCACACAAACTCCATCCTGTTATGCAACAAATGTGCTTGTGGTTGCAGTATTCTGTTTGCAAACAGAGACACTGTTTACCATTCGGAGACTTGCCTAGTGCTTCTCTGTGTACATTTTGCCTTGGGGTTAACAAAACCACCAAAAGAGGAAGAAGTAAAGCTTTATAAATGTACTTGGTGTGATGATGTGAGGTATTCCCAGCTGTGCCAGGAGAATTAGGCCAGTGGATGTGTAACATATGCCAACACAGCTAGCTGTAGTTTTGTAAAGAATTATATGGCATTTGTATATCAAACTGATTTGTACAGGTGATTGTGTTGAAAATGTATTTGTAAAGTTGCTGGTGTTAAAAAAAAATGTAGCAACAGTTGGTCCTGCTGGGCGGAAAAAGAAATACACCTGTATATCAGACTATATTGTAACTGTTGAAATTAATATTGTAACAGAGGATACTGGAAGAGAAGAAGTTAATCTCAGTCCAGCTAACTTTGAAAACAGGCTGAAATTAAATTACCTGATTTAGGCCAGAAATATTGTATCTTACAGTTCTGATTGTAGCCAGAGACAAAATGTCTGTGAAAACAAGGTCTAGTTATTCTGCTGTATTGTCCTTCGTGAACTAATTGCTACTCTGGAAGGGTGGAAGTGTTGAAAATGGTTTTATGGCTTCCAGATGCTATAGCACATCTTGGCAAAGCTCTGTCTGTGTGTATGGTAACGCATATGTGCAAGATTCTGGATCAGTTTGTAGTAAAGGGGGTGGTATGGGAATCAGAAATCAGATGACCAGATGTATGTGATGTAATTCTGTAATCCAGCACTGAAATGATGTTTTAATACTAGATGAGACAGAAGTCAAAGAGCAGTCTGTTTTTGAAACCTGACAAGAAGGACCCCCTCACCTACTTCGTCTTGCCTTGGTTTAGTAAGTAACCAGGGAATAGTAATTCTTTAGATCAGTCAGAAAAATATAGTGAAATTAATTAAGTACTGTTTTTCTGTATCTGTGTGAATCTGTTCATTTGTGATATTTTAATATTTCCTGTGATTGAAATGCTGGTGTTTATTGTAAATAGATATTTAGTATTTTCATGTATTTTTATTTATTATTAAATTATTTAAACTTTTCATTAAGGCTGGTCTTTTAGAGAATATTTTAACATTTGAGAGTACTTATATTTATTTGGTGATACTGTGGTCACTCCTGAAAGCCTTACTGCATTGGCAAACACTACCACTTATATTAGTATTAATTTTACTCAGTATAATTGGGTACCCTTGTAACAGCCTTAGAGTAGCTGGCTTTGGAGTGTCTAGTGACAGTAACTACCTTATAGTCTGGGCAAAGGGTAGCAGAATGAGCAAATCTATGCCAGCCTTTCCCAGGTATGTATGTCTGCGTGCAAATCAGATCTCAAAGAATATGTGTGTCAGCTGCTTGGAGAAGGGACATAGAGGACTGGCTTCACAGAGAGGGTGATGTAGGACTTGGCTTGGACACTCGGCTGAGGGCTCAACTCTACATCTGTGCCAGTGGGGGCCTGGAGAGAGAGAAGCCCACCCCAAAGACTGAGTGTGTTCCCTGTGTGCTCTTAAGGGAAATTGTGCTTGGTGCAGAGAACTGCATCTGGAATACTGTGTGTATCTATCTTTTTTCCAAGTGAACGTCCCTCACTGGTGTCTGTGGTGAGGATTCAGACTCCTTGATTACTGGCCCAGAAGAGGGAACATCACACTTGATATCAAAGGCTGAATCAGCATCACAAGACCCCACTTTGATGGAGCTCCTGCATACCCACAAAACAAACAGCACCAGAATTAACCGATCTAATGACTTAAACCTTGCTTGTGATATATATAGGATCTGCTGGAGACACAGGTATGTATCCCAGTGGCTACCCCTCATCTGGAACAGGCTCCGCACCCATGTTAAGCAGTATTCCTCCCTAATTCAGTTCAAGTGCAACTTGGAAAATTGGATGGGGAGTAGGAAATTCATCCCTGGTTTGATACCTATGTCTCTAATGGGCAAAGGCTAAGTGGTTCATTTCCCAGGCCCATGATTCTAAATGTTTCAAATCCCAAACTTCTGCTTGCATTTACCAAGGGTATAAGAACTTATCAGGGATTTTGGATGCATGGCTAGGCTTAAAAAGCTTCAGTGGTCATTAGCCTAGTATACACATACCTATGAACCTATTTAGACAGCATGACTTTTGAGGCAGACTTTGGGTTGTACCTCTTCCTTTTCTTTGAAAAATTTGGTAAATTCTTCTCTTGTGAGATGAAATATAAAAATGCCACTTTCATAAATAAGTGGAACCCAGCTCAGATGCTCCTTCTTCCTCAGACATCCTTTCCTCTGGCATTTCTGTTTTTAATACAGTGCTTCTTGGCATTAGTTATGCCAGCACCAATGAATATTAAGTCATTGCCAGTCTTTTTTGATACCAGTATTCCTGGAGTCATTGGCCTTGGTGTCAGGCCCTCTGGCTTCAGGACTAACGTTAGAGTTTCCAGTGCCACAAACTTGAGTATCATCATACTCCATTTCTCTGGTGTCATTCATTCTGGTGTTATTCTTTTTCTGATACTAGTGGTGCTGGCATCAGATTTTAACCATTTCAGCAGTACTTTCAGGCCTGTCAGTGCTGTTCCTCAGCAGTCCATTCCTTAATGGTATACTCCATAGCACATTCTCTTCTGTCAGATCAGAACTTCTACTAGGACCTCTGTGTCCATACCCCTTTAAAGGACTTTAGATCCTTCAGACTTTCAGCTGCTTGAAGTTGGAGTTAATATTAGGCAGATTGCAGTAAGCTGTTGTCATAACAAGGCATTGGAAATCTCCTGTAGACCCTTCTATAAAGAACTTTGATCATAAAAAGGGGACCAGCTCCTCCTCCTACCCCTGATGGTCCTAAATTAGAATACTTGAGTAGATGTAATAGGGATGCAGCTGGCTGTCTGATATTTTACCATTTCTCCAAGAGAGATTACACTCCCCAAATCTCTTGGGTGGTCCACCAGTTAGTGGATATTTTAAAAGATACAACCAGAATACCATGGGGAAACCTTAACATACTGGCCCCCATATCTTGGAAGGCAGTCAGAATTTCCTGGCCTTCAAGACAGTATGGAAGTTGGGAGGAGATTCCTGAACTGACTGCTGTGACCCTTTGTAAGGCCCGTGTACCCCCTAAACCCAGATATCCACCCACCAGACAAGGAGTCTAGAGAGATGGACAGACAGGGAAAGCATTCGTCTGCATCTTTCACCTTATGTTTGTGGGCAGTGAAATGATGAACTCATGCAGTGTATTTCCAAAGAACCTTGGTGGCTGAAATGCATTGTGTGGCAGAGGAGTTGCTGGAAAGTCCATTAAAGATATAAGTAGGCTCAATACATCATGTCCTTCACCCTAGGCAACCTTATGGTCCATGTGGTGTAAAGTGCAGCAGAGGTTTCAGCAAGAGCAACTGTATCTGGCATTGCTAAATTCTAGCAGTCCTGTCTGCAAGGATACCAGTGCGATACATCCTGTTAATATCTGAAGTGTTCAAGCACAATAAGATTTGAATATCTAAAGACGGAAAAACAGGCTGTCACTTTTGTGTCAATTAAATGTCTTTCTCTGGAATGTACTGTTGTTAGAGTGCAGAACAGCTAGCGCAGAATGTGGTTTAGATGCAGTCTAGAGCAACAACAGCAGCAGGAGGGTATTGGGATCAGGAAAAATCTTCAGTGTAGTTCCATCACGATCATGGACTGAAAGGTCAGGGTTCACAGTGCTTACCATTTAGTTGGAGTTAATATTAGGCAGATTGCAGCAGCCTTGTACTGTCCTACTGTAGAGACAGTCATGTTTGGGCTTGGAGAAACATCTCCAAGGGCAAAATGTATAAGGAGTATAATAGCCAGAGGTTGCACCGTACCATTTATGACCTCTCCCTGGATTCTGTCCATGCCACATATCCAACCTTGTCAAAAAATTGGCAAGGGAGAAGATGCATACTCAGGGGGTCTTACCAGAGCAGTGAGGCTTAGAAATTTATTAAAGATTCCTTTTGGTATCAGGAAAAAAACAATGACCATTGTGGATCTCAATCACCTAGATGTATTCCTATCAGAAGAAACTTTTTGAAGGGTCATGGTACATTCTAGCATTACTTGTTTATGTAAAGGAGACTGCATGTGCTACTTGGACCTCCAAGCCATCTCTGTCTAGATCAAGACAGTCAAGGAGGTTTCTTCACCTTTTGGCTGGAGCCAGTTGTTACTAATTCTTATCTCTTCCCTTTGGCATCACCTTAGTCCCTCTGGTGATAACAATGTACATGTCAGTATTAGAAGCCTATAAATGACTAAAGGGAATCATGACTTTCCATTGTCTGTATTACAGGCTTCTCACTGTTTAGTCTCAGGGTAACAAGAGGCAGCCTTTTCTCAAACTGTTAATTTCCATGGTAGTGACAGTCACCCTCTCAAGAGCTCCAGTAACTCCCAAGTCAAACTCTCATGTTTCTGAAATGCACATCAGACGCCATTGTTTCTCTAGTCCTTCTCCACCAGGTGAAGATCTTATTCCTTTAGCAAGCAGCTGCTGCTCTTCATTTGACTCACTGTTCCATTCGAGGCCTGTTTCAAGACTTTTGGTCTCATGACAGCTTCTGTATTCCCGATCTGTCATGTTACATTGCACATGAAGATTCTTCAGCAAAAAGTTTGTTCCCAGTGGTCCCAGTACTTTTATAACCCCCTCTCTTCTAATTTTTTGCCTGAACCTGTCAGTTGCACCTGTGGCTAGATATAACCAGTCTTTAGTAAGATAGTCCATTTCAGCTACACACTCCTCAGACTGTAGTTACTGTGGGTGAATTAGACTTTAGGAGTGAGGGGGAAGATTATAATGGGCAAAGTTGTCCAGGGTAACTGGATGCCTTAGAAGTCTCACTTACATTTCACTGTCTTTAAAATGAGGGCAGTTTCTTTGCCCATACTGGACATTGAGGACTCCCTTCCAAAGTGCTTTCCATACAATAAGACAGCATGATTTTAGGTATTGGGCTTTAGTCTGATACATCAACAAATCCTTAATGAGGTAGTGACACCTGACTCAGTGGCGCAGAGGGATGAAATCCTGACTGTGACCCTGATGACCCATACTCATAGCAAACCAAGCAGTTGAGGGCCAACCCAAGAGGAGGAGAGTGGCTGAATGCTGTTTGATCATCCATCCTTTGGGGGACAACTATGTCTCACCTGTTTAGTGACCCCTAGCAGAAACAGTAGGTGTTACGCCCATGGATATGTTTCTACTGAGCCCATAATGCAGAGTGTTACACTGCAGATACTATGAATAGCCAAGTGTGGTGGCAGCATGCTTCCTTAGTGAGCAGCCATATGTGGAATTCCATGGGGTTGAGAGGATAGTCAATCTGTTGGAGCTGGCCAGCTACCTACCACCAAACTTTCACTAGTATAGGGATGAGTTTACTGATTGGCTTTCTGGACAAGAATGAATGGGTCATAAGATTCTCATCTAGTCCTCAAATGCCTGGATATTGAACCTGGTAGAACAACTGAGCCAATTGGCTACAAGTTAGATGAGCGGTCAGACAATTCTGCTGGAGGTAGGGGACTGGTGAGGGGGAAGACTAATTCTGGAGGGATTTATTTCCACTTTTTTAGCAAAACACGGCAATTCCTAGTGGTGACACACATCCATGAAAGGCTAGTTCTGTAGTAGACACACTTAGTCTGTAAGTTAGAGTGTTACAAATAAGATTTTTGTCTCAGAGGCACTTCAGTATGGTCTGTTTACCTTTCCAACTAACTTTGTGTTCCAGTTTGTTTTACCTTATTCCTCATGTGAGAAATTAGTTTACAGATGTTTTAGCCAAAAAATGGCCAGTTGCCATTCGTTATGCCCCTCCCTCATTTTCTTTGATGAAGAGATTAATTGAGAAACCCATGAACCTTCAAGCTAGGATCATTCTTATAGCTCAATTCTGGCCCAGACAAAACTAGTTCCCTCTTCTTCATTACTTTCTTTTCAGAAACCCATCCAACTGTAGCGCTTACAAATGTTGTTTTTCTCTGTCTTCAGTAAAACCACATCAAGACCTTTACACTCTAAGGCTGACATGCTGGCTTCCCCACTTCCAGTAATCACAAAAGATCCAGGATTTACTCAGAGAATTGTTTCCATTACTACTACTTCTCAGAGCATGTCCCAGAAAACTTACTAGGACAAATGAATGTGATTTTCCATCTGGGTGGCTAATAAAAGTATAGATTCCTTTAAAACTCCTGTTTCCTGAACACTTTTTTTTTTTTTTACCTTTCAGAGATTTTTTATTTATTTATGTGATAACGACATTGGTAGGCTTGACCACAAGGCCCTATTCTGCCATGACCCAGGGTGACTAAGAAACAAACACGTTACAGTTACAGTTAAGTTGAACCACATGACTTCATTAATTACGTATAAAAGTATCACATTAAGGAGTTTGCATTTTAGATCACAACGCATTTCAAATTATGCATCACATCATCTGAATTTAGCAGGTAATCATTACATTATAGTCAAGACAATTAGTCATTTTATAGACATGGCAGTTAATATATAGTGTTGACATTCACATTTTTTGGACCAACATTTCTAAAGCATTTAAATGTTATATAGATATTTTTATACCCCAAGTAGACTCCAGAGAATTTTTGCTCAGGTAGATAGCAAATGTTGGAGGTGTGATGGAGAAAAGAAGTACTTGAGAACATATTTTATGGAGTGCAGTGGGTTGGCGGACTTTAAGGATTCCCTATGGGATGAACTTTCGGAGATGCTGGGTAAGTGGATTGGTGTGACGAGGAAGATTATTTTTCTGAGTTATGATACAGAATTGGAATTGGCTAGACATGGTAATGCTTTGCTGTACTATGGTAGCTGCCAAAAAAGCAATTACTAGAAAATGGAAATCAAAATTTAAATCAACTGTATTAGAAGTAGGGAATATAGTAACAGAGGTAAAACAACTGGAATTGAGATCTGTAGAAAAGGGTAGGAGAAAACTACATAGGAAAATTGGAAATTGTGAGAACAATACATACAGGGGAGGAATGTGGTTTAAAAGAAGCCAGGACTTAAATGAGATATGTAATGTTTGACTGAAAATGATTGGGTAGATTATAAGTGATGTGTAATGTTTGCAACTGGGAATGTGTCAGTATGGTTTGTGATGTAAAATGCTTGCAACCAGGATTGTGTCTGTATAGTTTGTTTTCATTCATATAAATATATGACTGCTCATATAAGTCATGATTTAATAAAGATGTTACATGTTAAAAAAGGGGCCGGATTTGAATAATGTATATAATGTTGCATAAGTTATATGATATACAGCAATATATGTGAAGTATAATGTTTCTTAATGATAATTTATTAATACAGTTTGATTACTTTTGCATAAATGTAAATTTGCCTATGTCACAAGTGATAATTCAATAAAGGTATTAAAAAAAAACATTTCTAAAGTATTTACATGCTTTACAGCACTTACAGACCAAACTGTTACCTCTCTTCCACTCTCTCGCCACCTACACCCCTTTCACTCTGTATCTGTTTCTTGCATATCTACTTAACTTACTCAAATACTTACCATCTGCCTTATAGCGATGAAACTGCTTACTGTAATTCAGATATTTTGCTGCTATTTGTGTATAAAGTTTTATTGTTGTTTTATGTTTTTGATCTCTGTAACTCATGCAAAAAAGGAAAGAAAAAAATGTGTTTTTCATGTATGAAGATTCACACATCTGTATGTAACTGGAGCTTTTCTCCCTGGGCCTCCACTGAAAATGTGTTCTTTCTGGCCTTGTGGGATCTTCCTGGTAAACAAATGTCAAATAAATAAATAATAAAACTTTTCAGAGCTGAGGTATTCTTTAAGTTTTGTTTAGCAACCATGCAGGACGTCTGACTCCAGACCCAATTACTCCTCCATGAAGGTTCTTTTATCGGAAGTGTCAGACTTTCATTCTTATTTAGACTGTTTTTCTATAGTTTTTGTGTGATTTGTAAGGCCTTTTTGTAAGGTGCAGTGCACCTCAGACCTTGGTCCTTCTCTGGAACATTTACTTTATGCTGAAAAGCCGTATCTTCTACCCTTTGAAACTACTGCCACTGCAACCATGAACTTCTTGTCTTGTAGGACACTTCATTAACATACATTACTTCAGCTAAGAAATTTCAAAGTTACCATTTCTTTATGTCAAACCACCTTATTTAGTCTTCCACAAGGAAAGGGCAGGACTTAAATGGGTTGCCCCTTTACACCTTAAGTTGTAACAAAGTCAAATCTGAACCAGTCCATTAAGTTATGCAACTTTATTCTTTAGTATCCAATCTTAGTAAATGTATGTGTACTTCATTACATGAATGTCCACAGATGGCTTAGATTTTATGGGTTCAGGACCAGATCATTTCACTAAGAAGATCAGCTTTTCATTTCCTTTGCAAAATCAGAAGCGAGCATAAAAATATCCAAGTATATCCATTTGTAGCAAGTAAGTTAAATATACTGATTCCTGTAACTCTCAGGGCTCGTTCCTTTGGGTATAGTTGTTTTCACAGACCTTTCTGAAAAAGTAACAGCATATCAAAATTTTGCAGCTGTAACTTAGTCTTCCCTGAACACCTTCATGTGGCTATGCAGCCTGGACATTATTTCCAGAACCTGGACTTTTTTTCAACTGGTACTGTGTGTGATGACTATGCCCTGGCCCAGCAGTCAAGGAGCCTCAATCCTCACCACTAACACCAGGGAGATCGTCTCATAGAAGAGAAAAGGATAACTAATACACACAGTAAAGTACAATTTTCCGTAAGTGCACAGAGAGATCACAGTCAGTCTGGGGCTGGTTGCTCCTTTGCTCACCAGGTCCCCAATAAGACTCCCCACTGGCACAGCTGTAGGGTCCAGGTCTCAGCCTAACTGGGCAAGCTAAAACCTGCAGTACCCTCTCTGTCCAACCAGTGCTTCATGTCCCTGCCAAGTAGCTGACACAACACACACATACACCTTGAGATAAGTATTTATACAACTTCACAGACACTCCTGGGAAAGGCTGACACAGATTCTCCAACTGTGCCCCTTTACCCAGACTATACGGTAGTAATTACTGCCACCACCCAGTTAATAATATCAGCTACTAAAAGGCCCTTAAAAGGGTGTCCAATTATTACTGTGCAATATTATTATCCAATGGTAATGTGACTATACAGACTAAGGCTTATCAGAGTGGCCTATTACAATAAACTCTATATAAATATGCAATGTATTCTAGAGCTTATCTCTACACAAATCAGCCACAGGTAGAAGGTTTTAAAACTATTTAATAATAAGTAATTAAAACACAAGATAAAAGTACTACACCACAGAGATATCTAAGAGTACAGAGATTACACAGAAACTTAGAATAATACAGTAGGACAGGTCTGATTTCAAAGAAAAATACCTAATTAATCTTTACTAGCTTTAACTAATTCTACAAGAAATCACAGTGCTAGAAACTTACATGTGAGCATAAGCAGAGTGCTGGTAAGTTGGATATCCAAAATCAAAATGCTCTTTGGTCTCTGTCTGAGACACAGTTTATAAAACATCACTAACAAACATGTCTCTGGGTCCTCCTCAGATTACATCATTTTTGACACTTAGGTTTTCCCAGTATTCATACTGCATCATCTTGACACCTGCTCTGAGTTCCCAGGCTAATAGAAACTCCATTTACATTATTTAGCAAGCTAACACCTGCACAGGAGAATACAACAATAAAAGGCATTTCACATATGCACTCTAGCAGAAACCAAAGCAATAAAGCACCTTCCACATGTACACTCTAATAACAATTATTCCGTAAGTTAAGACAATAGGAAGAATGTGTTCAGCTAGCCGCTCTGGCACCATTTTTTTGGATAATTGTACTTTCAAAGACATCTGAAATGTTTGGCTTGGTTTTCTTTACAGCAGATGGCAATGTTGCAACAATCTTGGAAGTTCACATTTTACAGTGTTTTCTTTACACTCAAGAAACATGCCTGTATTTTACATTTATTATCAAGAAAACATGCCTGTATTTTACATTTATTTACAAATGCCAGAATTTGATAAATTCTATTTGTCTAGTCTGGTTCCCTTCGCCCACCTCTCCCCAACAGTCACACTGTGTATGGTATGTTCTCGTGTTAGTGGCCACCCAGGTAGTTTAGCTAGGGACTGTGTCTTACTGGTCATCAAATATGAACCTCCTCTTCTAAGATATAAAACTTTTGTACTTTCCGTAATGATACGTCTGTGAGAAGAAGATCCATCTTCAGTAATTCTTCTTTCATACCCCATCTTCCATCAGGTTTCTGTGGTGCTCTGCTTTCTTCTCTGCTGCCTTTTTTCCTGCTTGTCTCTCCTAACTAAAGACCCAGAAGGAGAGAGATGCGTGATGTATAACAGAAAGAGGAGGAGTGCCTGGCTGTGGAAGGAAGTTTTATCTGCTCAGTAGTCCTAATTCTTGTGGAGTTAGTTTTAATGGTTACAGGCCTTTCTTTATTGTAAGTACATAATTTTCACTTTTTTATCATATCTTGATATTTTCACCAAAACTATTTTCCTTGTATCATTCTTACCGGCTGTTGTTGTCATTATTTTTTTATTATATTATACCCCATAAAGGCCAAATGAGGAGCTGCCCTGCCATGCCATGTGATTTCATGTTACAGTCAGGGTTTTCATGTACCTGAAGTAATTTTGTAGGGACACAGAATGCCCTGTTTTTAGAACATTTTAAGGGGTAATATCTTGGCAGTGACTTACAGTGAGAGTACTTTGATACTCTACTCATTTGAATGTCTATGACAAGAATGCAGTTTATCTTTAGCAATGGTATTTTTTTTATTTTTGTTATTAGCATTCTCTTACACAACATTTTGCACTACAGTTAAATGTTAGACTTGACAGACAGGCTTATTTATTTACTTACTTACTTGTTTACTTACTTTTCCTGAAAATCAAAAGTGCAACTCCAACTTCCATGCCACATTTTTTAACTGATATAAACTTGTAACCAATGTTGTTGATTTTCATCAACTGTGGGTTGACTGATCCAATCTCGTCAGCGATTTTGAAGCTTTTCAATTTCAGGGTTCTGACTCCTACCATAATTTCCTTGTGTCCACCCTACTATTCCAGTTCAAGTTTGCAACTTGAAGTGTTCAGTTATGCATCTGAGGGCTCATTTTCTGTACATCCTTCATGATGAATGCTAATTGAAAACTAATACCAACTCCTCCCTTGCTAATAAGAGTTTTATTGTCTCTAGTCCAGGAAATATTTATCTCTAGTGTTTTCTTAAGTAGCTTAGGTGTTTAGATAATAGTTAAGTGTTTTTTCATACAGTTTCCTAGAATGCTTATAATAGTGTTTAATATAGGTGTACTTAAGGAAAGAATTATTTACTAGTTTATTCAGCCATATTTCCGACCTTTTGTGTGTGTGTGTGTTTTATCTTTTTCATTATGGCGGTCAGTCAGGGATTTAAAAAGTGCACAGAGTGTGGATGCAAGCTGCCCCTCCCAGGAACCACAGTCCCTATATGTATATTATGTAGAGGCAGTCCACCTAGATACTTCTTACCAAACCTGCACTTCTTTCAGTGCTACAGCTTTACAGACTTAACATGAAAAATCCATAGTTAAGGGATGACTTCTCCCCCAAACAGACTGCTGTCCCTGCTGCTTCCTCTTCATCTCCCAGAACCAAGGACAAAAAAGCCAGGGAAAAACCGCACATAGGCAAAAAGAAATCTAAGGAAAAGTCTGAGGAGAAAGGGGACTCTGAGAAGTCCTTTAAGAGGTCTCCAGATCCTTCCCAGCAGGTGGAATCAGACCCTAAGGTGCTGAGGGTATTGGAGCCGACAGTACCTCGGCACTGTATGTCTCCTACCCTGCCCCATTTCTCACCAGAACTAGTCAACCCTAGACTTTTCTCTCCTATTTTTTAGGAGAAGCACTACTCTAGACCACCATCGGTGGCATTGTCATCCTGGCTGCACAAGAAGTTTGACCGAACAGGACATTGACAGAATGTTGAGAAAATTCTTCAGGACACAGATTCAGCATGTAGTTTTCCCAGTGCTATCTTCTGGAAACATACTGAATGTAGATCCATCTACCCCTCCATTATGCTCTTTTCTGGTACCAGTTCACCCATTGGCACTGGTAGTTTTGGGTCTCCCTGCCCTGGAACTCCTGTGTCTGAGCTGATAGTTCAAGTAACTTCAGTGCAACCAGTTCCCTTCTTCTTTTGAGTCTGACATGTCCAGATCTGGAAGAGCCTCAGAGCCGAAGTTTCAGTGTTGATGCTTGGGGAAGGGTTTGACCCCAAAGTAGTCCCTGCCATCTCTTACTCTCAGGGTTTTGGCACCAGATATTTTGGCACCGAGATCAATGGGGTTGAGACCCATTGGTTCTCAGGTTTCCTTTATGTCTGAGGTCAGGGGAGCCTACAGAGATGATGGTGTCTTTGGTCTTCAAGGCTTTATTGGCACCATCTGAACCTCAGTTTGGATCAGCTTCTGTTTCTCATCCTTCTGTCAGACAGGGACATTTGGTCGCACAGGCTTCCCAGGTTTCCAGTTATGTTTGTTCAAAGTCTTATTCTGAGCCCTATGATAATCCCCCTCAGACAGTTCATCAAAAATAGGCATGCAGATGGAAACACCTAGACTCTTCACTGGAATCTGTCACAGAAGACATGGATTTGGATGAGGATGAAGTCTCCCCAAGATCCCCCTCTGAGGACATCACATTTGGTGAGATTCTGGAAATGCTGAAACAGAGAGGGGGGTGGTCCACTGTTAGCCTTTCTTCTGATGAGTCTGTATTCTTTGAAGCATTTGGGTCCGGCTCATCTTTCTTCTAGGTAATACTGCCCATTCATCCACTCATTGGTGTGATGGCTCAATGGGCATGGAAGGACCCTGATGTGATGGAGCTTATTTCTAAGAAACCAGACAAACTTCTGTCCACCCATGCAGACACGAAACATTGGAGCAAGGGTCCTCTGGTAGATGTGATAGTTGCAGCTGTGGCCACAAAAAAGGAACTATCAGAAGAGAGTTCCTCATCCTGTCCCTCTAATAGAGAGTCTAGGGTGGTGAACCACTTTGGGAAATGGACTTGTGCTTCAGTGACCTTTGTTGTCAGGGCACCAAATTATCTAGCTCATGTCACCAGATTTTAGCGAGACTTGACAAAGGAAATTTCCAAGTCCCTCTCGGAGGTATTATCAGCAGATATCCAGAAGACAATGGATTCTCAGCTGTCAACCCTCTGATCTTCATCAAATGTAGCCATGCAACTGTTATCTACTGCAGCTGATGACACAGCTAGGGCTGCAGGCACCGGCATTGCCATTCACCAACATGCCTGAATGCATCTCTGTGACTTTGTGGAATGCTTCAGAACATCATTCATTAATGCCTCTTTTGATGGGTCTCCTTTATTCGGACTCAAAGTTAAAATATTCTCACCAGTAGTCAGCAAGATGTTAAGACTTTGTCTGCACTAGACAACTGCTTCTCCATGCCCAGGCATCCTACTCTTGGAATCAGCGACTTGGAATGGGGATGTGGTTTAGAAAATCACAGTGCCCTTACCATGAGACACTGGAGTTAGACCCCCTTCATGGCAGAGGAGGAGGTAATAATAGTGATAATAATAATGGACATCGCCCCAGGGACAGACCAAAAATTGAGGCTTTCATGGACCATTCTCTGAGAAGCCCTTCCAGCATCCCTGAAAGGCTGACCGACTGCTGCACTCTGGATGCATTCAGGGGACTCTTATCTTTGCACCTGTAAGCCTGGAAAAATGTAACCACAGATTCATAGGTACTAAACATTATCTCCAGAAGTTATTCTATACCATATTCCCTTCTCCTGTCAAAAGGAAAAGAGATCCCAACATCTCACCCAGTCAACAGAAACTTGCATTAGCAGAGGTTTCTAAGAGCTGCTAGAAAAAGTCATACATCCAGTCCCCACAGACCAGATAGAATCCGGAGTCTACTTGAGGTTCTTTAGAGGACCTCAGGCCCATTTTAGACCCAAGTCATTTGAATCAGTACTTCGAGCAGACAAAAGTCTGGATTGTCGTGCTACAGTCCATTTTGCCTCTGTTGAGACAGGATGATTGGATGCACTTGATATACCTCAAAGATGCATACTATCATGTGAAGACAGAGAACAATTCAAGGAGGTTTCTCAATTTCTGACTGGGAGCCAACCACTGTCAATTCAGAGCTGTGCTTTTTGGACTCAACACAACCCCCCCCCCCCCCGCAGGTGTTTACCAAAGTCATGGCAGTAGTAGCAGCAGCACACTTGCACTTTCTCGGGATCCATGCTTTTCTGTATCTCAGTGATTGGCTCCTGGTGATTACAACTGGCAGCCTCTTATTGTACCACTGGGACCTTGTGCTCTGACTGTTGCAGAAGCTGTGGATCACTGTCAACATCCCCAAAAGCCAACTTACACCTTCTCAACAGGTAGGATTTATCAGATGTCACCTGGACACAACATTACAGACTGCCTGCCTTCCAATGTCCAGAGTTCTCGCTCTGCATCTCACTGTCACACATGTTCTCCTCCCCTGTCCTCAAACAAGGCTAATTCTTTGGCTATTGTGTTTCATGGCTTTCACTATTCTCATGACCCTCTTGTCAGATACCTTATGAGGGGATTCCAGTGGAATTCAGTTGTACAGTGATCTCAAAGAACCCATCCACTTTGTGTCAAGATAAAATTGACTAAGATCTGCAGACAGCATATAGCTTGATGGATAATGTCTCCTTAATTGATAAATGGGAGTCCATTCCAAACAAGGTCATCAGTGGCAGTTGTGAAAATGGATGGTTCCCAAGGGTAAGTGGGGGGAACTTTGAAGGGAAGATGGTTCAGGGTACATGGTCACATAAAGAAGTCAAAATTCACAACAATGTTCTGGAGATGAGGGTAGTTCTTCTAGAGTTGCAGGCCTTTCAGGACAATATGCTGAGAGGTGTGATTCAAGTATGGACAGACAACATGTCCATGGTCTGGTACATCAACAGACAGAGAGGAACAGGATCTTATCCTTTATGTCGCAAAGCCATGAGAGTTTGGCAATGGGTGATGTGTTCACACCACTTTTTGGTAGCAATGCGTATTCTGGAGTCATCCAGTGTCCTAGAGGACAAAATGAGCAGGTCTGTCCTGATGCCTCAGGAGTGGTCCAGTCGCTATTGCCAGCTTTGCTGCAGTCTTTTTGCATCTCATCTAAACCACAAGTGCAGTAGCTACTTTACCCAGATCCTGCCACAGGAACAGTCACAGATGGATGATCTGGTCCACAGATGCCCTCTGGGTCTCCACTATGCCTTTTCTTCATTGCCTGTCATGAACAAATTTATACAGAAAGCAAGAATGTGCAAGGCCAAAGTGATCCCCATTGCCCCTTTCTGGCCTCAGCAGACATGGTTTCCATTCTTGTGGCCTCTTCTAGTACATCCCCCCCATGGAAATTGGTTCAACGTCCAGATCTTTTATCTCACCTCTCTAGACTAACTCCCCCAATCTGAAAACCATGAAGTTAACTCCTTGGTCCCTCCAATTCTAATGGTAGCCAGTGGTTCAGATATATCAACCTCTCAAAAACATGTCACCACCAAGGTATACCATAGCAAATGGAAAAAGTTTTCCATTTGGGCTTTGTTTATAGGCCCTGATCCCTTTTCAGCACCTGTTCCATCTATTTTAGAGTTTTTATCAGAACCTTACCTATCAAATTACAGATGGCAGTCATTTCTAGTTTGCATATTGTCCAGAACAACTCTTCTAATGCCTCATACAGGATTTCTAAAGCCTTTTTAAAAGGGACCTTCCTTCTATAGCCCTCAATCAGAGACCCTGTTTCTCCTTGGGATTATTACTGTCATGTTACAAGCATTGGCTCAACTGCCATTTGAGCCAGCAGCTACAGTGGACTTGAAGTTTCTATCTTGGATTTTTTTTTCTGGTGGCTGTCACTTTAGTTAAATGTATATCACACATGCAAGTACTTTGCTGTAGATCTCCTTATCTGATTTTTCATAAGGATAAGGTTTCACTGAGAATTAATGCTTATTTCCTACCTGAAGTTAATCAAAATCAGGCATAAATCTACCAGTCTTTTTACCAGGTTTTTCTAATAAAGGTGAATGCATGTTTCATTTGCTGGATGTCCATTGACAACTTAGGTTCTGTCTCCATAGAACTAAGCCTTTTAAGAAGTCTGATCAACTTTTTGTGGCATTCTCCAAAGAAACATTGGGCAAAGTAGTCGCAAAGGTTACTTTGCCTAAATCGTTATTAAATTGTATTACCTTTTTGTACAATAAAAATGGTTTACCCTTACAGTCTAAACCAAAAAGTCATTCCAAAGGAGCTGTGGCCACATCCATTGCCTTTGCTAGCAGACTTCCTATTGATGCTATCTGTGCAGCTGCTACTTGGTCAACAAAAATACTTTTGTGTCACATTATAAGCTGGATGAACAATCCAGATGTCACTCATCCTTTGGCTCTACCATTCTTTGGAATGTCCTCCTTGATACCACCCAGGACTACATGTTTAGGAATCTGTCCCACAGTTGAATTGGATGAAAACAGACAACATTGCAAACAAAATGTGTGTACTTACCACAATATATCTATGTTGCCTCATTTGGTTCAACATCCTTCCCACCTGTCCCCTGCCAAAATTGTTACTAATTAAACTCTGAATCTTGGCATTCCCTGTCAATAAGCAGTTACCACTGCCAGTGTTCTGTTGTCATCTCATGATCTGATTCATATCATTTAGAAACTAGCCAAACCAGTACCCTCTTTTTCATTGGGAGTAAGGGTTTGTTGGTGTTTTCATATATTATTCATCAGGGAGCAAATCTCGATCAGAGGTAGTAGGGGGGAGATCAGGGAATTATGGGTAGGGGAGGAGTCAGAGTCTTGGAACCAGAAAGCTTCAAAATCAGTGCCAAGGTCAGATCTAGTTGGATCTGACAATGCATAGTTTAACTGGACGAAAATCAGACAGCATGGATCTTTTGTTATGGTAAATACATAACTTTCATTTATCTGTGAATGACTCTTGAAGTAAGATATTTCTGATATGTAACTTGCCATTATATGTACTGATTTTAAAGAAGGTCCTCTGCAGTTAATGCCCTTTTTTCCTTGTCAAATCTGTCTTGAATGTCCGAGTTCCTTTTGGTCATCACTGTCTCTGAAGAACTGTTGTGTAACCGAATACTTCAAATTATAATTTTTATCATTGCCATTTGCCTAATGGTTTCTTTTATAGATTGTATCTAATTTTAAGGGGTGGGAATCAAGAAATATGGACTGAAGGGTTGCACTTGGATCTTAACCAGGTTTTTAGTGCTTATGGTGTGAAACAAAAAGTCCTATCCCCATGAATGTGGGTCTTCAGTAATTTTGAGAGAGTACATGGTATATTACAGGAAGGATATTACAAAGTTTATACCTACTGTAGATGGGCCTTCCCAAAAATGAACAGATTCAATGAGTACTTGTACATCGCTGTAAGACTACATATAAAGCATAATTATTTTCTTAGTTTGATCATTTTTCATATGCATTCATGTTAGAGAGCATTTAAAATACTTTTAAAGGTATAAAAAATATTTAAGGTGTATTGACCTCAGATCTGAGCTCAGTTTAATCTATCATGGGTAACTGTAATAGGTTTACAAACTTCAGAAGTGTTTAAAACAGATTTTTATAAAGTAGGTTTTATATTTGCAGATAGTAATAGCAGGGGTATGGGTTAACTGATTTTTGTGTAAATGGTTATATTGCTTTAGTTCTACAACATTGTAATGGTAATATGAATTTCCTTTCTATGAACCCTACACTACACTGAAATTGTAAATGTTTTTTCCTCTCTTTTTTACTTCCTAGAGCTTCAGCGAGAGGGCAGTATTGAGACACTCAGCAACAGTTCTGGTTCCACCAGTGGAAGTATTCCACGCAATTTTGAGGGTTACCGCTCTCCTCTTCCCACCAACGAAGGACAGCCTCTAAGTCTTTTCCACACAACATTTCCCTGACTTCATCAGTCTCATCAACTAAGCTCCCATTGGAACATTGTTAAAAGTTCCAGTAGCAGTTTTAATACTGACTGTTCATAACTGCTAGTCTGTTGGCTTCATCATTTTGCATCTGTACTGATTGCCATAGAGAAAATCAGGTGTTCTATTTAGCCATATCACAAATGACTGATTTTTGAACCCTGTTAGCTGTCGTTTAACAGATACTTTATGTTATCACACTGTCCAGCACAGAAAGGTGCATAAACTTGTGTAAGAACTGAAGTGAGTGCTTTTGTTTACTGCCATGAGATGAACAGCTGTTAGTCATATTAGAAAACATTGCTTCCTAGATTTATAATGGTATTATGATGCCTATTCAAATAATTAATAATAAGATGTGTTTGAGTGACAGCATAAAGTAGCAATTTGCTAGAAATTGTTGAATTTATAAGGCTTTAATGAACAGAATCTCAGGTTTTATTCTCTTATCAGAATTCAACTAAACTGGTTTTCTTAGTTTTCATCTTTTACATACAAGTTTGTAACATTAAACATTATATCCTGTCTTCACAAAAGTTAAACGAAGCATTGCAGTACATGTAAGGAGCCTTTGGTTTTTTGGAATCATGATTAAGTGCTGTGATTGTTGAATTATCACTTTGAGCTGTGGTTCTGCTGTTGTCATTCTTGGGATACTGTTTCGGTCTGGTACATTTCGTAGGTGATTAAGTAGTACTACAGCCTGACCAATTGGGAAGTTGCACTGCTTTGCTGCCCAGGTTGGTGAGCTGCAGAAAACAATCTTAAAGGGAATCTCCTGTCTCTACTGCAATCATCCTTAACTTTGAGTTATTTCTTTCTTCCCTTAAATTTGGTTAATGTATGGAAAAAACCTTCAATACCTTTCAATGTCTTCATTTCCCTGTTTCCCATGACACAGATATTGAAAGCCATTGATATTAACCATTTTTATCTGTTGATGTCTCACATTGTTTTAGAAAGGAATTTTGTCTAACCCGTGTAATTTATGTCACAGGCATACCATTCTGTATAGTTCTTAGTGTCATTACCCACACTTGTACATCCTGAATGCTGTACTTTACTGAGGTCAGGAAAGTATATACATTAACAGCAAACGTTGAAGTCTTTTCCAAAATTAGTTTTTGGGTAAATCTTTAACAAGAATGCTTTCCACAGCAGCTGTATATAAAAAGATGGGCAATTTCTTTTATTTTTAGCCATTAAAGTAATTCTAGCTGTATCTATGACTTCAGATAAGCATGTAATCTCTGAAGAGACAACTGTCAACTGCAGATGAATGAGAAAACCTACTAGACCGAGCTGACAGGGCACCTCAGATTTGACTGAACCCTGCTACCTGCATAGTTTAGTACAAAGAGAGTTTAAATGTACCACAAAAAGATTTATAACAAAAAACAGAAAAATTGAGACCTCTTCTAGAGGCTAAGAAACATACCTTTCAAATGTACCTCATTTGAGTAACTATTCCTCATACTATTTGGAAGAAAAAAAGACCATATTCAGTGATGAAAAAATTTATTGTTAGATAATTTAAGCAAAGATTAAAGGTAAATAATAATGAATCGCATTGTTTTATTGACAGTACATGTTGTGTGTCTCACTTCATGATGTTCCTTCATTTTCATCCATGGCACCAGAAAGAGAGAAGAAATTGCTTTTCTCATAATCCAGGGACTGTGTGTGTAAAAGCACAATAAAGTTATTATGTTTTTAAATTAATGTGTGTATTTGCAGAGGATTTTTTAAACAAAAAGTTAACTGGCATTAGTTGTAGTTCTTAGTGGTGTGGGAAAAAAACACTGGTGGCATATGACAGATTTTTCACTCTCCTTGAGTGGTAAAATCCTTCCATTTTGTAAATGGCAACTTTTAAGGAGGGTATTAAAGGCAAAAAGTTTTTTTCCTCTGTTATGAACCCTTTCAGATTTTCCATTTCCCTGTGTTGTGTTTGGACATTATCCCCTTTTCATTTCATTCAAAGAAGCTATGCTGTGGGAACATAACATTGTGGTTATGTTTGTACTGTAAAACTTATATGTCTTTTGGAATGTTTGTATACCATGGCCTTTGGACAAAATTGCAGTGCTTGTGTGTAGAATGGTCATGCAGTACTAATTGTAGCTGCCAGACAGAACGTTGGCAGTAAAATTGCATGCTGTATCTACCAATACCCATGCACATTGCAGTTAGAATCAGTCACCTGCTTATAACATTGGAAATGATCGGGTTGAGAATTGGGTGGGAGTGGAGATACACTATAGTGTGCATGATGCTGTTTGCTTGTTCAAAGGACTGCTTGGGTACATGCCTTATATTATCACTGAAGGCTGATATCTACCAAGTTATTCTGTTCTCTCTAAATTTGGTAGAACAGACCAATAATACATGTGTAGGACCTACTGTCCACATCAGGGCTTTATGTTGTGCGAGTTGTCTCTCACCCTTTTTTCTTGGTCTGTGTCAGGACTAAAATGGTTCCTACAGTTATCCTGTGGTTGAACACCCAGTCAACCCCGGTTTTGTGGTGTTGCTTCTAATTTATTTATTTATTTCATTTTATTTCAGTTTACTAACTGATTCTAAATCTAGGCATATAAAAAAGTTTAGAAATATAGCATCAATTACATCAACAATACTGTTGTTAGTGCATCAGAAAATGAAACACAACAGTAAAATAAGCAAATGAATAAAGATCACCATTAAAACCCAGAAGTACAGCAGCAAATAATCATTTACTTGCAGTATGTTTAAACCGACTTCTTGCTTGCACATTACAGTAGATAGAAACTGCAGAAGTAAAACTGGGCACTGTTGCATGGTCCAGTAACATAAGGCTTTGGTATTGGACAACCATTTCATGAATAGGTCCTGTACAAAGCACGATGCTTAGCCCAGTTTTTATTGCATTTATATATATGGGTCCCTATCAGTTGATTGAGTTTTCAGAAAATTCATATGGTCTCAACCATATAATCGAGTTTTTGAAAACCCAGAGCTTTTGAATGACGATTGCAGTACAGTGTGAATCAGGAAATATACCCTTCTCCTTACTGTAGTGTGATTTTTGAACTGGTATATATAATTTGCAGGAGGTGTGGGGGATATGGAGGCCCCCCCCCGCAAATATGTAAAAAAGGTAGATTTTTGTGTTTTTTTTTTGATGTTCAAGTTTTCAGAAACTTGATCATATGGTCTTGACCATATGAATTTCGAGTTTCTGAAAACTCAGTCATCTGACATAGATCCATATATGTATGTATATGTGTGTGTGTGTGTGTGTGTGTGTGTGTGTGTGTGTGTATATATATATATATATATATATATATATATATGTATATATATATATATATATATATATATATTTACACCTTCAAATGAGAAGACACACCCTTCAGTAAAAGTGTGACATTTGAACTGTTTGTTATAGCATTTTTTTGTTACTTTCCCATTATATAGATAGTATATATGATTAATTTCACCATTAGATATAAAGTATTTGTAAGAAAAAGTACAGACATTGGTCAATAAAAAACTGTAGTTGGAGTGTTGCTAGAAAGACCTTTTTAATAGCTTTTTAAAAAGCATTTTACAAAGAAAAGTGCTACTGTGCATTCACCATCACTATGATGAAGTGGTTCATGAAGAACAAAGATGGAGACCACCATTTTCTTCTATTACAAAATAACACACTGACATTTGTATTTGTTAAATAATGAATGACCCTATCACTTTAATAGCATGCTATCATCTACTACTTAAGGTGTCAGTAGTCTAGTTACCAAAATGAGCTGTGGATCATGGGTGCTCTCTCTCTCTCATATAGCATAGAGAATGTTGACTTCAGCTTAGAAAGAATAGCTATATGTTTTTGAAAGGCTGTTGAACATATGTCAGAGCCACTAAACAGAATTCAGCACTGAGAAAGCATCTCTGATAGCCATGAAACATAAAACGGTATTTAGAGAAATTTTGTTTAATTTAGTTCAGTAGCAGTGCACTAACCATTTATTACTTGTGTCCACGTGCCTATTCTAAGTGCTGCTTTCCGGACAACCACAGGTGGCAGTATAGGTAGGTCAGGCTAAGAGGTTCCTAATGAGTTAGGGCTTGTTAGCACACAGGTGGTAATCCAGACTTTTCAGGTAAAAACTAAGAGAAAAGTCTAGCCAAGCTAGAATTTCCACAGAGTGACCCCTCAAACCTCTTATATTAGAGGCACATGGGATATATGCAAATGACCCTTATGAACATCAGGTGTTTCAGCTATATGGCGATTCTGAATGCCCATGACTTATTTCTTTTTAAGTCATTTAATGGACAAATTCAGGCCAATGTAACCAAACCCCACTAGCTGTGGACATGCATGTTTTGGCCCTGTTATGGCCTCATCAGCATAGCACAAGTGACTTGAAAAAACACTGGCACAAGAAGAACGGGAACTCCACACTAGACATTTTAATGAAGTAAAAGAATGAAGTAAAATATTCAAATCAAAGTAACATGAAGCGCTTTTTGTCCAGTCAAATGACCGGACTTCATCAGACAAATCAACAGAATTCAACACAGCTTTTAAATAGAAAACACCCCCCCTCCCCTGTGATTATTCACCAATGAATTGTGACCAAGCTCACATAGGTTCGCAAAGCCTATTACCAAAAATAAAAGTAAATACAAATTTTAAGTAAATGTACATCAACAATTACTGTAAAAACTATAACAAAAAGAGGATTGTGTCAAATCAGTATACACCCTACAAGTAATCCTAAAACAAGGAATGAATACCCATATTATAAACTACCACAGCTAAAACATAATGTGTACCTGCTACAATATTCTAATTAAACCACTATAAAAACTTAGAACTAATTAATGCAAGCATTACCTAGACAAACATCTCAACTTCAGGATACATGAAATCGATGTAATTCCATTTAGACCCGGCTGTCAACAAGAATCCAACCATAACTGCCATAGCAGCTCTTGTCTTTCCAACAATAAGTGGAAAGTGTCCCCTCTAACATAAGGTACAATCTGCTCAAAAATTCTGAAGTGGAATACATGTGATGGATGACTAGCACAGTGTCTTGCCAAAGCGTTCTCTGTTTTTCCCTTACTAATACTGTAGGTGTGTTCATACATCCTTTCTCTAGGTTTTCCCGACATAGAATGCTTGGCATGCTTGACACTGGGCAAGGTAAACCACAGATCTCGAATTACAGTTGCATCTCCCATCAATTTTATACATCCTATCCCTGATGGTAAAAGTAGACCCAGAGGCCATATATTTACAAAAATTACAAGATTCACACTTGCACATCCCTGGTGTCCTGTGTACAGTGTGCTTATGTGACTCCAACAGGGCCTTCATGTTCCTACCCCTTTTAAAAATCATAATAGGGCATTCACCTACTTTTTTCTACAATCTCCCTTTCAGTAAGAAGTAAGTTCCAATTCCTTACCAATATGTTTCTAATACTGTGAGCATCTAAACTGAAAGGTGTGATAAAACTAACAACAAAGCCTACTCCCCGAGTTTGCTCCATCCCGAAAGGGACAATAATATCGGTATTCGTAGAACCCTCTTGGGTCCAAGCAATGTTAGTTACTTGTTCAATACCTGGGATAGGTCTATAAGTCCCAGTTCTTCTTTTGTGTTGCACTTCATTAATTAAGTCCATAACCATAGATTCAGGGTACCCCCTACATAAAAACATGTGTTTTAGAACTTTACATTCTTCAAAGAAAGCCTCCTCATCAGTAACCATTCTTGCCACTCGCACCAATTGGCCCTTAATAACTGATCTTTTTTGGTGGATTGGGTGCGAGCTTGTAAAGTGCAACATGGAATTTGAATATGTTTCTTTACAGTATATTCTTGCAGAATATTGTTTCCTAATTCTATCCATCCTCAGGTCCATGTCTAAGTAAGCAATCTTTTCATCCTGAAAATTACTAGTAAACCTCGAGAAACCGGTAATGTTGTTCAAGTACCCTATCATTTGATCAGCAGCATCTACATTCCCTTTAAACATAACAAAAATGTCGTCAAGGAATCTAGTTTAGAAACCAATCCTTGTACTAATGTCAGTACAAGTGAAAATTAATTGGTGCTCCCAATGGGCCATCACCAAGTTAGCAAAACTTGCCCCACAAGGTGAACCCATCGCTACACCCTCTTTTTGTAAGTATATCTCATTATCAAACATAACAAAATTGTTTGATAAGATGATGTCTAATGACTCTACAATTAATCTAACCTCAGGGTTCGAGGCTCCATGCCATCTTAGTCTATCTACCACCCATTCTATACCTATTTCCTGGGGGATCAAAAAATACAAGTCCATAACATCTGTTGTAAGAAAGTTTACATCCTCCCTGTAGTTATATTCATTAATAGCAGTGAGGAATGCCCACAAGTCCCTACAAATCTGTTTTTCTTTTCCCACATATTTCTTTAAAATAGAGTCTACTAACTTTGCAATAGCATATGTGATAGAAGATCTGGCATCTACTAGGGCCCTCAATGGGGGGTTGAAAATACTCATGTATTTTGGGGATGCCAGATAAAGAGGGTATTTTCAGAGCAAGGGTTGATAAATAGTGAAGTGTATGAACATCCACCATCAGGAAACTATATTCTGCAAGAATATACCATAAAGAAACATATTCAGATTCCATGTTGCACTTTACAAGCTCACACCCAATCCACCAAAAAAGATCAGTTATTAAAGGCCAATATATGTGAGCAGCAAGAATGGTTACTGAGGAGGAGGCTTTCTTTGAAGAATGTGAAGTTTTAAAACACACGATGTTATGTGGTCCTATCTCGCCTACATTCATTACTGATGGGTTCTCGGCTCCGACTTGGCTGACTATTTTCTAGCATGAAGTCTCTTATTGGCTAGGCTAACACGGTATCCCAGGATGCACCTCGCCCCAACCCCCAGATCTCGTTTGCCGCTCATTGAGTTAGGACGTGGTCTCGAGCTTGGCTGTGGCTAAGTACACTTTTACTAAACTTTCTAAAGTTTTGTACTTCTCTTTTATACAAAAAAGCTATTCTCATAGCTATATTGTGTTTTGTGTGTGTTTGAGCCTGTTCGGTTAGGTTTTTGGAGAGTGTGTGCGGTATCCCTTGTGTTTGGCGAGCTAGGCCCGTTTAATTTAGAGGGGCCTAGTCCTCTCCTTCGCATTCTTTTTATAGTGTGTTCTGTTGTCGGTTTCTTTCCTAGGGAACGTCTGAATTAGAGTTCCTGTGTCCAGTAGTGTTTCCCGCCTTCCTCCTGTTGTTGTTGATTGTTTGGATATTGTTGGACATGTCGAAAGAGCAAAAGGAGCATAAACCCTCCAGGTTTAAAAAATGCTCTAAATGTGCTTATAAAATGTCTATTACAAATGGGCATGCCATCTGTGTTTGTTGCCTTGGTGCGATTCATTTGCAAGAATCATGCAGTGTCTGCCATTCCTTCAGCTCTAGGGTGCTGCAGGAAAGGAAAAATAAACTGATTTTGAAGGGCCTAGTCAAGCCCGCTTTTGAAGAGGATCTAGAGTCTGCTTCTTCTACTGGCAAGTCTAAATCTACCAGAATTAAGAAAAGATCTCTGGCTCCATCTAGTTCTTCGGAGCCCCTGGAGAAGATTTTGAAAATAGTTACTACCTCCTTGGCTCCTTTGGCTTCGGAGCCGCAGGACAAGAACTCTGTTTTGGATACTGCTTCCTCAGCTCCATTGTCCTCGGGGCCGTAGGAGGTATCTGTGCTACTGGAGTCGACCTCGGCTCCGATCATTCTGGAGCCAATTCGGAGCTGATCACCCAGTGTTAGACAGGAGTCCATAGGTAGGAGATCCTCATCTCCCTCAGTTTCCTCCAAATCCTCGAGGTTGTCAGGTTTGGACGTGGATAGGGTGGTCCAGAGGCTCCTTCAGTCGCCGGTGTTAGCCAAATTGTTTTCGGCTCCGACCCAGTCGGCTCTGGAGTCTTCTCCATTGTCAGTACCAATGATTCCTCCTCTGAGCACCTCTGTGTCGTTGGCGCCGGAGTGTTCGGTGCCGAGTGATGTCCTTGCGCCGGCTCCAATACCCCTGGTGGGTTTATCGGAGCCGTCATCGGCTCCAACCATTTCGGTTCCGTCATCTGGTTTTGGCACTTGGGTTTCCTTGGTCGGGCCCGAGGGGGATGCATCGGGACCTCTGTCGGCCCCGAGTCTCCCTCTCGGTGCTTCGCCTAGGGGGACACCGACTCCGGTTGTGGTTTCGGAGATGGGTCAGTCCTCGGATTCGGGGGGGGGGCTGCCTTCGAGGCCCTGAGGAGTGCACTGGCCAGGTCGTCAGTGACATCACTTGGATCGGTCACTCCATCCCCATACACCCCGGCTAGAGCATCTGACACCCCCCTATCTGTGGACAGCGGAGCTCGAAGGCCTGAGGACACCCCCATGAGTGGTCCCCAACTTTCTGAGGGCCCCTCAGAGTCTGTGCCTGAGGAGCCTCCCAGGAAGAAGTTGTGCAAGAGGAAGCACATAGACTCCCAAGACGAGTCCATCACCTCGGATACTGACCTCGAAGATGCAGAGGGGTCCCCTAAGTCGTCCTCCGATGATGTCTCTTTCTCCGACATCCTGGAGATATTGAGGCAGAGAGGTGACTAGCCTTCCAAGCCCCCCTCTGAGGAGGAGTCTGTATTCCTCAAGGCCTTCGGAGTTCAACCTTCTGCCTCCTGGGTGTCTCCACCCTTCGATGAACTCTTGGACCTGATTTGTCGAAGGGTGTGGGAGCACCCTGATTCTGTGGAACCAGTGCCCAGTCGTCCGAATAAGTTCCTGTCTGCTGCCCCAGGGAAAGAGTTCTTGACGAAAGGGGTCCTTGTAGATGCCATGGTGGTGGCGTCAGCCACTCAGCAGGAAGTTGCAGAGGCTTCTTCTTCCATCCATCCTCCTAATAAGGAGTCCAGGAGTATGGATCGGTATGGGAAGCATACCCTGTCTTCAGCGACCTTTACACTGCGGTCACTGAATTACCTTTGTCACTTTACTTGGCTCCAGAGAGATCTCCTCAAAGAGTTGGGAGATACCTTGACGGGTAACATGCCTGAGGCGGTAGCACAGACTGTTAACGCCCAGTTGTCTACCCTTGGTTCCATTGTCAACTCATCCATGAAGCTCATATCTTATGCAGCCGAAGGGGCAAGTAGGGCAGCTAGTTCAGGTTTGGCTCTTAGGAGGCAAGCCTGGATGCACCTATGTCACTTCGCGGAGGCCTTCAAGTCTTCCTTCGCTGACGCCCCCTTCGATGGGTCCTCTCTTATCTAACCCAAAGTGAAAGACACTCTCACCAGATGTGAGCAGGAGGGTAAGACTTTATCTGCCGTTGGGGCCCATTTTTCTCTTCCCTCTAGGCCTTATCCCAAGGCTCAGAGAGGAGGGAAGATGTGGTTCAAGAAGTCACAAAAGTCTTTCCCCGCCGAGGCAGAGGAGGGGGGAATTATTCTGGAAGACACCATCCTAGGGGCAGAGGAGGCCCCCGCAATTTGGGAGACCGCGATTCCTTTCACGGATCTTCCTATCAGCATCCCTGAGGGAGTCAGTCGGGGGCCGTTTTTCGAGGCATCCTCAAGCCTGGGAGAGCATCACTCAGGATCGATGGGTGCTTCGAATAATTACCGGAGGTTACACCATTCCCTTTGCTTCACCCCCTCCCACAATCAAAAAAATCCCGGATGTTCCACCCAGTCAAAGGGATCAAGCAGCACTAGAGATATCAAAGCTGCTAAGAAAAGGAGTCATCCAACCGGTCCCCTCAGACCATAACGGATCAGGAACTTACTCAAGACTCTTTTTGGTGCTGAAAAAAACAGGGGACCTGAGACCCATTCTGGATCTCAGCCAATTGAATCACTACGTCCTGAAGTCCAAATTCCGAATGGTCACTCTTCAATCCATCTTCCCATTGCTGGGAGAGGGAGTATGGATGTGCTCCATCGACCTCAAGAATGCCTATTACTACATCAAGATAAACAAGGCATCCAGGAATCATTTACGCTTCCGGCTGGGAGCCAGTCATTTCCAGTTTCAAGCCCTGCCTTTTGGTCTCACCACAGCCCCCAGGGTGTTTTCCAAGTGTTTGGCAGTGGTGACAGCTCACCTGAGACGTCTAGGATTCCAGGTGTTTCTTTACCTGGACGATTGGCTCCTTACCACCCCCACCAGGCATCTCCTCATTCAAGCCAGGGAGGCTACCATAACCCTTTGCCAAAGGCTAGGAATTACATTAAACTGGGAAAAATCTGCCTTGCTGCCCTCACAGTGTGTTGTATTTATAGGAGCAGAGCTAGACTCTGTTCAAATGAGGACCTTTCTACCTCTAGAAAGGATAACAGTGTTGCAATCTCAGGTCCAAGCTTTGTTGCCCCGCAAGAAGGTTCAAGCCAGGTTAGTTCTTCAGCTATTGGGATCCATGGTGGTAAACATCATGCTAGTGCCCTTAGCCAGGCTACACATGCGGATCCTCCAGTGGCTCCTGTCAGTCCAGTGGTCCTTTCAAAAATTCCCTCTCTCTCATCCAATTCTCCTCATGGAACAATGCAGACAGGATCTCCGTTGGTGGCTATGTTCCTCCAACAACGACAAGGGGAGGAATCTAGTTCCTTTGTCTCCTGCTGCCACAGTGACCACGGACACTTCCCAGATAGGGGGGGGGCATTATCTGGGCAGAACGGTCCAAGGCATGTGGCAGGATCACGAGATACACTTACACATCAATGTCCTAGAGATGAGAGCTGTGCTATTAGCGTTGCAAGCACTCCAGAGCTCTCTTCCCCGGGGAACGATTGCTATTCACTCGGACAGCATGTCAGTTGTGTGGTACCTGAACAAGCAAGGAGGAACCAAGTCTTACCCCCTTTGCAGAGAAGCCATGAGAGTGTGGAATTGGGCAGTGTCTTCCCAATGGTTTCTAGTAGCAATGCACATTCTGGGAAAATCCAACGTGATAGCAGACAGGCTAAGCAGAGCTATTCTGATGCCCTATGAGTGGTCTCTGAACAACCGAGTTGCGACTCGGATATTCAGCAGGTGGGGTCAGCCTTGCTGCAATCTCTTTGTCAGTCCTCTCAATGCCAAATGCAGCAACTACTTCACCCTGATCCCCCCACAGGGGGAGTCACCCAGGGCTGCACTAGTCCACGGTTGGCCTCCCGGTCTGCTTTATTGCCTTTCCTCCATTCCCTCTGTTACCAAGAGTGATCCAGAAAGCCATTTACTTGGGAATCAAGATGCTTCTAATTGCTCCACACTGGCCCCGCCAAGTCTGGTTCCCCTTCCTTCAGCGGTACACAGTAGATGGTCCTTGGACTCTGGATCCAGTGCCAGACCTATTGACTCACATGTCGGGACAGTTCCACCCCTCCCTACAGTCCCTCAGGTTGACAGCCTGGCTGCTCCACTTCCATCATTAGTTAGACTACATTCCCTTTCGCCTGAGGTGGTGCATATCCTATCGTTGTCTCACAAGTCCTCCACCAGAAGAATTTACTCCAGCAAATGGAAGAGATTTTCCACCTGGGCTCAGGCCCAAGGCCTGGACCCCTTCACAGCCCCTATATCAGCAGTCTTAGACTTTTTAGCTATGCTCTCCCAACAGGGCTCTGCTCCCGTGACCATTAAGGTGTAGCTGGCGGCCATTTCTAACTTCCATGTATCCTACGAGCCCACTCTTATGGGCCATAAACTTTGCAAGGCCTTTTTGAAAGGAGCCTGGTTACTTCGCCCTCCTGTGTCAGAACTCGTCATGCCATGGGATTTAAATCTGGTGTTGCAAGCCATCACTTCTCTGCCCTTTGAGCCGGCTGCCACTTGCAAACTAAAACTCTTATCCTGGAAGACGGCATTCTTGGTGGCCATCACTTTGGCTAGAAGAGTATCAGAACTTCAAGCATTGTCCATTAAGCCCCCATATTTGATCTTCCATAAGGACAGGGTATCCTTGAGACTTAATCCGTCCTTCCTCCCTAAGGTGTCTTCCACGTTTAACCTCCATCAATCCATTGAGTTACCTGTGTTTTTTCCAAACTTCTCCAACAAAGCAGAGTTCAAATTTCATCAATTGGATGTGCATAGACAACTGAGATTCTATTTACACAGGACGAAACATGTAAGAAAATCGGATAAATTGTTTGTCTTCTTCTCAGAGAATAGAATGGGTGGCCCTGTTTCCAAGTGCACAATTTCTAAGTGGATTAAGGATTGCATTTCCTTTATTTACTCATCAGCAGGCAGAAATTTAGCATTCCCAGTTAAGGCTCATTCCACCAGGGCAGTCTCGACTTCAATAGCGTATCATGCCAGGCTTTCCTTGGACGACAATTGTGCAGCGGCCACCTGGGCTTCTCATCATACCTTTATCTCTCATTACAAGCTGGACATGACATCCAGAGGCCGGGCTTCCTTTGGTTCCATGGTTCTCAGGAGTATTTTCCTATGACCCTCCCGGGTTAGAGGTGCTAGGGACGCTGTCCCATCAGTAATGAATGTAGGCGAGATAGGACCACATAACATCAGTTAGTTATGTACTCACCATAACAATCGATGTATGTGGTCCATCTTGCCTACATTCTTACGTACCCTCCCACCTGCCCCCTTCCTGAAGGATTTGGAGGAAAATTGCTCTGAGACCCTTCAAAACTGGTTTTTATTCCTTTTTCCTGGTGGGTGATATTCCTCTTAGTGAGGTTTGTGTATGTGGAGTGATTGCGATGTATGCAAACAAGATATGGGGGTTGGGGCGAGGTGCATCCTGGGATACCGGTTAGCCCAGCCAATTAGAGACTTCGTGCTAGAAAACAGTCGGCCGAGTCGGAGCCGATTCTCGGCTCCGAACCCATCAGTAATGAATGTAGGCGAGATGGACCACATACATCGATCGTTATGGTGAGTACATAACTAACTGTTTTTACGTAGGGGGTACCCTGAATCTATGATTATGGACTTAATTAATGAAGTGCAACGCAAAAGAAGAACTGGGACTTGTAAACCTATCCTAGGTATTGAACAAGTAACTAACATTGCTTGGACCCAAGAGGGTTCTACAAATACCGATATTATTGGCCCTTTCGAGATGGAACAAGTGGAGTTATCTCGGGGAGTAGGCTTTGTTGTAAGTTTTATCACACCTTTCAGTTTAGATGCTCACAGTATTAGAAACATCTTGGTAAGGAATTGGAACTTACTTCTTACTGAAAGGGAGAGCGTGGAAAAAGTAGGTGAATGCCCTATTATAATTTTTAAAAGGGGTAGGAACATGAAAGCCCTTTTGGAGTCACATAAACACACTGTACACAGGACACCAGGGATGTACAAGTGTGAATCTTGTAATTTTTGTAAATATATGACCGCTGGGTCCACTTTTACTAACAGGGATAAGATGTATAAAATTGATGAGAGATACAACTGTAATTCGAGATCTGTGGTTTACCTTGCCCAGTGTCAAGCATGCCAAGCATTCTATGTTGGGAAAACTGACAGAAAACTTAGGGAAAAGGTGTATGAACACACCTACAGTATTAGTAAGGGAAAAACAGAGAACACTTTGGCAAGACACTGTGCTAGTCATCCATCACATGTATTCCACTTCAGAATTATTGAGCAGATTGTACCTGATGTTAGAGGGGGCACTTTCCAGTTATTGTTGGAAAGACAAGAGCTGCTAAAGCAGTTTGGTTGGAGTCTTGTAGACAGTTAGGCCTAAATGAAATTACATTGATTTCATGTATCCTGAAGTTGAGAAGTTTGTCTAGGTAATGCTTGCATTAATGAGCTCTAAGTTTTTATAGTGGCTTAATTAGAATATTGTAGCAGGTACGCATTATGTTTTAGCTGTGGTAGTTTATAATATGGGTGTTCATTCCCTGTTTTGGGATTATTTGCAGGGTGTATACTGATTTGACACAATCCTCTTTTTGGTATAGTTTTTACCTAATTGTTGATGTACATTTACTTAAAATTTGTATTTACTTTTACTTTTATTTTTACTTTTGGTAATAGGCTTTGAGAACCTATGTGAGCTTGGTCACAATTCATTGGTGAATAATCACAGGGGAGGGGGAGTGCTTTCCATTTAAAATCTGTGTTGAATTCTGTTGATTTATCTGATGAAGTCTGGTCATTTGTCTGGACAAAAAGCGCTTCATGTTACTTTGATTTTATTGTTTTACTTCATTAAAACATCTGGTGTGGAGTTCCCATTCTTCCTGTGGCAGTGTTTTTTTCAAGTTGGTTGGTTGCTGTTTTTCCTGTGGACTGTTTGGCTAAGCATTAGAAATACAGGGCTGCTATACGCAGCTGTCGTTCATTGTCATTAGGGTGTCTGCAAAATATCCCAACTAACAAACTAAAATAATGAGTGAAAAGGTCACACAGAAAAAAACAATCAGTAAAAACTAAGAGAAAATTCTAGCCAAGCTAGAATTTCCACTGAGTGACCCCTCAAACCTGTTGTGTTAGAGGCGCATGCGATATATGCAAATGACCCTTATGAACATCAGGTGTTTCAGGTATATGGCGATTCTAAATGCCCATGACACTCTTTTTTAAGTCATTTAATGGACAAATTCAGGCCAATATGACCAAACCCCACTAGCTGTGGGCATGCATGTTTCAGCCTTGTTATGGCCTCATCAGCACAGCACAAGTGGACTGTTTGGCTAAGCATTAGAAACACAGGGCTGCTATACCCAGCTGACGTTCATTGCCATTAGGGTGTCTGCAAAATATCCCAACTGACAAACTAAAACAATGAGTGAAAAGGTCACACAGAAAAAACAATCAGTGAAAAAAGTCATGAGCATTCAGCATCACCATATAGCTGAAACACCTGATGATCATAAGGGCCATTTGCATATATCCCATGTGCCACTAATACAAGAGGTTTGAGGTGTCGCTCAGTGGAAATTCTAGCTTGGCTAGAATTTTCTCTTAGTTTTTACTGATTGCTTTTTCTGTGTGACCTTTTCACTCATTGTTTTAGACTTTTGAGGTAAGGAACAAAGACACACCTAGCTTGCAGAGAAGCTGCTGCCTGTTTTAATCAGTCCAAAAATAATTTCAATGTTAACATTTTGTCATACTGGCATTAATGCAGATGTTCCTATGAGAGGCCTGAGCTGTGTCACTAGAGTCAAAACATGAATCCCAGAGGCAACAGATCAGCTGTGTGTATACTTGTCAGTTATGATGAGGATTGATATCATAACTTTATACTTATAAAGTGAATCTGTAGACCACTTTTCATTTGACTGATTCTTTCTCTAATGTTTCTTAAATCTGCTTTTTTCATTTACCCTTTGTGATTTCCTTTACCCTTTTTCTTGAAAGTATATTAATGCAATTCAGGGTATATATTCACTTTCTGAGACGTGCAGTTCTTTAGCAGTTCCTCGATGTTGGTGCCAGACATTTACGAGAGCTTGTCCACACATCCTGTTGTATATTATCATTTCTTTATATTTAACGTAATTACCTCTATGGATAGGCATCATCTGTAATTTGAAAGGCGCTTACCTGGCCATGTGGCGCTGTAGTTGAGCTAATGCTTCAATCTTTAGTGACTTGTGATTGTACAGTAAATAAGACACAATATCAAGTGAATATTTGCATCTGTTACTGTGTTCTATACATAGATGTATTTCTTGGCAACAGTCTTATAAAATGCTGTTGAAAAAAAATTATGAAGCACAAATGTAATAATTATTCCAGCATGTTTTCTTACTACCCTCATAGAAGATCGGTAGTGTTAGTTGTATTCGTTGTCTCAAATATATTTTCTAGGCCTTCCAATCTGGCCAACAGAAAACGAAGTTAATATCAGACCAATATGCAATGATTGCTCACTGTAATTGTAAACACATTTAAAATTGTATGACAACTCGAATACTTTGAGAACCATGACTGTGAATAATGATCTGGGAAGTTTAAGGAATGTAAAGAAATTGCTTGTAATATACTTTAATGGACAAAATGTTCAACAAGTGATCCTTTTGGATTTGATTTGATGTATACATTAATAGAATTTTAACTTTTTTAAAAATAAAATAAGTGATATTCTGAAAAGCATGTGTTTCTGCTCTGGCTGTGTCTTATTCATCATAGTAATTAACAGAGGTATCTAGATTTTGGTAAATGATAAAACCTTGTGGGCTGTTGCAGTGCCAGTTCCAGTAAGCATGCTCAGTGGTTGAACATTTTTGGTGCACCTGTAAACAGAAAGATATAATGATTTGATATGTCTCAGTTCACGTTTCAAACATATTTTATTTGCATTAATTATGGGCTAGAGCAGATAATTTCAAATATATCAGTATGATTCATTATTAGTATGATAGAAGTGCCCTAAATAGTGCACACAGTGCCTGGGTGCTGTTGACTTTCATATCCTCCTCCTTGTATTACTGGTTGTGTTCGCAGTTTCTTTGAGTTATGTTTGTTTCTTTTTAAATATTATTATTATTATTATTGTTGTTATTATTATTTCTATTTATATTTCCTTTTCTCCATTGCTGCTTACCAGCCCATTCATTCCTTATGGGCATCAGCCACAGGAACCATCTTACAGGCAGCTATCAGAGGTTTTGTTGACATGTTAGAGGGAAATGCAGTGTTCATAATCAGGGGGGCCCACTGTACCTTTCTCCATATGTGTACATCCTTCTGTGTTCCTGCATGAAAGGTTTGGTGAGCCAAACATCCTTCCCCAGGCTGCAGTGCATCCATCACCCTCCTCCAAGGAATTATGTCAGTTTGTGGCATACTGCACTTCTGCCTGTCCAGGATAGTCACATTCACTGTTCTCTTGCAGCAGATGTCTGAGCTGCTAATTGAACCTGGGTTACCTGATTAATAGTCAAGGCCTTATGCCATGTATTATTATTATTCTTATTAGTAAGTGATATGTTAACATAGGTGCCAGAAAATAGATTGGGACTTTTGTGACCATTGTCATGACAGCAGCTCTTTTCTGCATTTTTAACAACACAGCAAATGTAGTAGTTATTCTATGTTCACTCAGCAGTATGCTATCAGTAATTTAGGAAAGGAGATTTTTCTTTGAGTTATGTGATCTGCGGTTACAAATCAATGTAAGCACAATTGTTATATTTGTTTATATTTAGGCAGTCCTGTGGATACACTAAACCATCTTTTACATTGGAAACCTAGAACAGTAGGAAGTTAAGGGGGATTACTCAGTCTGGCTGTATGCAAGTACGAGCGTATGGCATTCAAACCCAGGTCATCAGCTTTGTACTCCTTCTCCTTAACCTCTTTGCCATATTGCCTTCTCTGGTGAGCAATCCAAGCTGGCAGGATGGTGATCAGGGACCCTGTATATTTTGTACACTGTTAGAGTTTGGGAATGTCAAAAGGCCTATCAAATAGAAGGGTAGAGAATACCGTGTCCTCATGTCTGTGCAGCCCTTCTGTCTCCAAATGGGAAGCCCTTGTCAGGTGGAGGCTATGTGGTGATCATTGTGATCATGAGGTCTGATCTGCAGCCTTTCCCTCTTCCATTGCACATGTGAGGTAGTAAAGACTCAATCTGGAGAAACAGTTTTACGGTAAGAAAGAATGAAAGAAGGCTGACTTACCCAAGTCTTTGCTCCACTGGCTGAACACTGGGTCTGTGTGGCAAAGAGTATTCTTTAGAAGTGTAACTTAGGTCATTTTTTGGAGACCTAAGTCATCGAGTTTAAGAGAGGTGCATCATTGTAGACTGCTCAGAGTCATGAATCAAGTCTAAACAAATACGGAAAAGAGGAAGAAATGAGAGAGCAGATCTTTGGGTGAAATCATTCTGAAGCAAAAATTGCTTGGGAATTCTAAAAGAAGTGATTTACCAAGGAAGCATAAAAACTTAACTCAGCACTTAAAATATTTCTTGACCTCTTCAACATCTGCTTGGTGGACTGCACCATCCCCAAACCTCCAGACACTTGATTACAGCCATGTCGGACTTCTGTGGAACTCTGAAACTTTTATTAATAGTGCAGAAATCTTGGATGGAAATGGCAGTTTTACTGTCCCCCCCACACACCTAGATGCCATTAACCCTTTCAGTGAAATCAGGATATTGTTTCAAGTTGTTTTCTATCTACCGCATTTCACTGTTGAAAGCTTTTGATGACATCAGTTGTCCTACGTAGGTGTATTCATCTGGGTGGATGGTGGGAGCTGTACCAAGTTCCACTGTGCTGTATCACTGTTCCTCCTCTTCTACCGCCACTACCTGACTAAATGGTCTCTTTAATTTCTAGACTTATGACTGTAGTACTCTGCAGTTACTCAGAAGTCATACAAAATTTGTGTGAAAGTACAGTGCTATTCTTGCTTTGAAATGAACAGATGTGCATCATGAAGGAACTCAGGTAAGCCTGAATGAGTAGATTCACCCGCTTCAAAGGTAAGGTGACTGGTACCTGATAATTTTTACTTAATTGCCATATGATGACGTGAAGGTGCTGGAAAAGGTATGCAGCAGAATCATTGGTAAGGTATCCTGTCTGCACATTAGGGGTACAATGATTGTACTAGTTATCACCAGTCTGAATAAACTTTGACCTAGAACTATGAGCAGCATTTGAATCTTTTAGTATTTTTCTATTATTAGGTCTTTGTAGCTTTGATTGAAATTATAAAAGCTGCTCTTTTACATAAGCATCCCCTAGACAGCCATGCCAGAATGAACCACTGTTGGCTGAATGCATGAATCAGTCGTGTAGCCATTTAACTTTGAACAACATTGCAGAAACCATGTTTGTTGTCAGATCCCATGGCAGGAATATGTAATAGAATCCTAATTAAAACAATGTTGGAAGTATAGGTGTCTGCTCATGAACAGCTTCATCAGCATGTGCACCAGCAAGCTTAGAAAAGCTAGCTGGGCCTTGAGTAGCAATACCTACAGATCTAGCAGAATTCAGTATTGTGTAAACATTAAATTTAGTAGAATTTAGAAGTGTTTAGCTTAATTTGCCCCAGTAAAGCACTCTCATTAGCCTGCACAAACAAAGCACCCTTATTACCTTTCTAACCCCAATACACCACCTCCTTGCAGCTCACAAGTCAAAGAACTGGACATTATGGATATGGAGTTTTCTAAACTAATTTGTGGCCAGCTTGGTGGATATGGGGATCTTGAAACAATGTAGCAGTTATCTCATGCTTACTGACAATCACTTAATCCTTAAAGAATCAGACACAGTATCAAGAGGTGTAATTACACAATGACACTGGAGGCTAAACTCTTGCTCACAATTCCACATCAGGTTGTCGAAACCAAACACACAGCACCCACCTCACATAACATACAACACACACTTAAAGTAACACATGATGAGGCATTTAAAAGCAGTCTTCATAAACAAAGCCCACCTAGGCCCACCTGGTGTCGAAGCTATGCCTCAGCAAGCACAAAAGTACTCAGAAAAAACACCTAACACCACACATACTGTCACTCTCAGTGGAGCCCAAAACACTAAGCCCTAAGTCAAGCATGCACACTTCCCAGAACTTTCATTATAGGGGACTCTACTGTAAGATATACTGATGCCTCTGTAACCAGGCTGAACAAGGAAAAGATAACTGTTAGTTACTTAACTGGAGCCAGGATCCACCAAATCACACACATACACACTCAAGTCATTACAGCACAGGTACCAGTATGATTCCATCATAGTTCACGTAAGTATATATGACCTGAGATGTACCTCTCTGGACTGTATGAAGAGAGACATTATGGAGCCCTTCAGAGTCTTCCTGCTACCGAATAGTATGTTGAGGCTTTTAAGGATTGACAGTCAGCTTGTGCTCTTCCTTTGCTGGGCAACTATGTTCTCTTCAGGGGAAAAAAACCTTCTTGTTTTAAAAAAATTCTTTGTTGCTAACACTTTCCTGTTCAGGAAAGTTATTTTAAAGTTAGGAGTTTGTGTTTTAATGGACTGTCATAAGACTCTGTTGTTTTTTAAACAGGAGTACTCTTTTTTTTTTTTTTTTTTTTCCTGTTATTTCAAAAGTTAAAGTTTTTAAAAATAATTTTTTTTCTGTGGAGAAATTGTATTTTTCCCTTTTTTTTTTGACTGGCAGCGTTTTTAACGTGCTTTTAACTATGTTTTTTATTTCCTGTGAAAAAAGTTACTTTCAAAGACTTAAAAGTTTTACCTGCTCTTGATGCTTGTTTTCCCTGGGAAAGAGGCTGTGGCCATTAGTTGTACCTCAGATAACATCTTTTATCCCAGATCTCTTGGGTTTAGCACCTACAGCCACTATGGACTGGGGGTTAACCACATCCTTTGCATCTGATGGGGTCCCCTCAGTGGTAAGGGATAGACACTGCTGTCGGTCCTGGGAGAGGGAACAGGGAAGGCTTCTCTTTTTTTTCAGAATGTTGTTCCCATCCCTGGGGAAGCTGCTATTGCCATTAATAACTCTGTTGGCCTAATTGTTCCTGTCAAAAAGAAACCAAAAACTAAACATGTATCTAATTCTCCTCAAATTTCCTTCAACAGGAGTGATTTACTGGGTTTGGCACAGGGTTTAATTCAGACTATTTATCTTTCTTATAAAATAGTTTCTGGTAAAAGAAAGATGGGTACTTCTCCTCTTGAAGGGATTCAGGATTCTGAATCTGGACAGGAAGATGAAGGGACAAATAGAGGATTTTCTCCACAGATTTCTCATTCAAACTCAAAGGAAAGCAGTTTCTGATTCTCCCTGTGTGGTTTTAGCTGTCTCTGAGACTACTCCCAAAATGTCCCAGTTTATCAGAAGGAGAACACTGAGGTTTCTCAGTCTCTCAGAAATACTATGAGCTGCTACAGAAGGAATTTCCAGAACCTTCACCCGTTCCTCCAGTTCTGTCACCTTTGGAGGATGTGTGTGTGTTGCCTGCAATTTCCCCAATAGTTAGCCTGCTGCCCCTAAAAAGGCAGACAGGATGTATAAAGTTCCTCAGTTTTTAAAGTTTTTACACACACTTCCCAAACCTATAGCTTTAGTTAATCCTACTGTTGGTAAACATTAAGTTAATTCCAGTCCTACTCTTTCTGATAAGAATAGGAAGATTATAGAATGAGAAAAACGTGTACGCTTCAGCAAATTTGATTTTCAGAATTTTGAATTGTCAGGCTCATATGTTTTGTTCTAATTATAAAAATCTGATGAATGTTTTGTTTGACATTTTCGTCTTGTGAGAAAAAAACTGCTTTAAATAATTTAGTTTCTTCTATTGTACAAGTCACTACTCACTGTTTACAGTATGCGTGTGATTCAGTTGATACTTCAAAGGCCTTGGTACTTGTACTGTGATGAGGAGGTCTGCATGGCTGTGTTCTCAGAACCTCCCAGATGACATTAAAAATGAGATTTTAAATTCTGCTTTGGAGAAGATTTAGTTGTTGACCCCTCTACTCCAGAGGTGATCAAAAACTGTGATGAGATGGGTAAGCTGATAAAGGGAATCTCTAACATTTTTCATCCCTTCTTTTCCAAATTTTCCAAGGGATTCTCTAATCTCTCATCCAATTTTGTCAAAAAAAAAAAACAGTCTCAACAAAATGCAGGAATCTCACTTGGGTGTGAGATCTCTTGCACAAGCTGAGATTCCAAGAGAATATTCAAGTCTTTTTTGACTCCTTCACACAGGATTGTGTATTAGCTAGACATCTCAGTTCTGAGAGTTTTTCTTTCACAGGAAAATGGATCTATATCTAGATCTAGTTCTAAGGTTTTCCACTCAGACTTTGGTTACTGCAAGGGAATACCATTTTGGGTCTCATAGCATGTATGATTTTCATGATACCCCTGGCAAGACTCCCCATGAGAAAGTTATAATGGTATCTGGAGTCTGTTTGGCCCCAAGAACATCTGTTTTCTTCTCAAATACCATTGTTGGGGTTTGTCAGAATGGAAATCATTTGGTGGAGAAAGCGAACATCCTTAAATCCAGGTTAGTTTGCTGCCCCTAAAAAGGCAGATAGGATATATAAAGGTCTGCAGTCACCACAGTAAACACCTTGGACTTTCCTTGGGGAGCAGTTTCAGGAGGGATAAAAGTGCAAGGTTTGTGGGATATCAAAGACAAATGCAAGCACATAAATGTAAAAGAAGTGCTTGCCCTGGTCAAGGCAATCAACTCTCTGAATCATCTTTTGCCCCGAGACCTCTTCAAGTTCTTGCAGACAATACCACAGTCAGGTAATACATCAACAAGCAAGGGGGAACCAGGTCATATCCCATTTGCAAACTAGCCATGTTAGCTAGGGATGTAGCTTTACAGCAGAATCTCACTGTACAGGCATCTTACATTTGGTTAGACCAAAAGTGTGTGGCAGACAAGCTAAGCAGGACAAGTGCAGACCGTCCTAAATAGAAACTAGATTAGGGGGTCTTCCAAGATTTGATCCATCTGTGTGGAGTTTATCAAGTAGACCTATTTGCCTTCTCTCTGAACAATCAGCTGGCAAGATTCTACTCCAGGACTCCATGCAAGAAGGCCTGGAAGAGAGATGCTTTTTCTTTTCCTTGGACAGGAGCATTCCTGTATGTTTTTCCACTCTTTCCACTAATATCAGGGATACTTCTGAAGATTCAGAAGGGATTACATAAGATCATTGCGATGACTCCTTTCTGGTCCAGGCAACAGTAGTTCTCCCTTCTTTTGGAAATGACCTGGGACAATTACCACAAGCTTCCTCACAGACTGGATCTATTCACAGAAGATCAGGGGTGGTTGATACACCCTGATCCCAATTATCTTCAAATGATTGCCTGGATGATCGGGTCTTAATTCCCTTTAGGCACCTTTTTACTGAGGATATGCAGCAAGTACTAATGGAAGCAAGAAAGCCTGTTACTAGAAGGTCATATGTTATCAAATGAAAACTGCTCTCTAGTTGGTACCAACAACATAACCAGCACCCATTCAGGGATAGTTGTTGTCTGGTTTTACAACATTTGTGTGAGTTGCTATCCTATGGCCTTTCTTCTTCCGCCAACAATGTTCATTTATCGGCCATTTCAGCATGTCTGCTGTGACCCTACTCTTTCAATGCATTCTAACGTTAAACTGTTTTTGAAAGGGGTTCTGCATGAGAGGCCACCTAGAAAACCAGTAGCCTCCTCCTTGAAATCTTAATTTTGTGTTAAAGACGCTAACACTTGCTCCATTCGAACCAGCTAACCTGGCTGACTTGAGGTTCCTAACATGGAAAACAGTTTTAGTAATTGCTCTAACCTCTGCAAGAATGGTATCTAAGTTGCAAGCTCTTATGGTGAATCAACCCTATCTCATTTTCCACAGAGACAGGTTTCTTTGAGAACTAATCCTTCTTTTATGCCATCTTTCTGTTTTCTGAACCTAAAAATGGGTGAGAAAGGACTTCTATACCTTGGATATCCACAGACAATGCAGGTACTGTCTTGACAAAACTAAGTCTTTCAGAACTTCAGATCATTTGTTCTTTTCTTGTGAAGATAAGAATGGACAACCTATGTCAAAGCAGACTATTTCTAAATGGTAGTCTAAGGCTATTACCTTTTATTATACTCAACACAACAAAACTAGTCCAGGCTGGGTCAAGGCCCACTCTACCAGGGTCTAGGCTTCATCTGTGGCTTTTCTGGAAATAATTGGATTCTAGAAGCAAAAGCAGCTTGATCCTCTGTACGTACTTTTACAGATATCTATAAACTAGATTCCTTCTCTAGGTCTAGATCAAGCTTTGCTAGGACAATTTTCCAAGGGCTCCTGGACTCTTTTCTTTCCACCACCCAACATTTGTAAGCTATGGTAGTTTACCCTTATAGCTTAGGCTGCTGCAGCAGTGATCAATATGATGAACACAGTACAGTTGCATAAGTAAACTTACCACAACAGTACATGTTTGAATGATAACTGCTGCAGTACCCACTCCCTACCTCCATCCCCACCAAACATTTCATGGTGTGTTATTGCCAAGGTGTGCACTTATTTTTTGTTATTCCTAGCCTTGTCCTTTCAGGAATCAGCCTCACTGTCTCTGTTGGCATGAATGCTGTGAAGGGCTTGGCAACCAAATCTGTCTTTTTAGTCAACTCAGCTTGAGCTGACTAAAGGTTTGGGTGTGAGTAAGGTGCCCTGTAGCTTTGGAAGCTGGCCAGCTGTTTTATCCTTGCAGGATATAACCTCTCTAGCTTACAGTGCTGCAGCAGTAATCATTCAAACATCTGCTCTTATGGTAAGTTTAGATCTAAAGTTGTTGTTTTCATTTGTCTTCACCCTGTGGGACACGGTTCCCAGGCGGATCCGACTCAGCTGCCTTTTGCCAGCATTGGATCTCCAAGCTTCTCCCCTACCCATAATACCCCTATCTTCTTCCTCCTTTTTGATCTCTTTTGCAGCGTGTAATGCTAGCATCATGGTCCGTGCACTAGGCAGTTTTTGGGTAAGTGTTTTGGTGCTTTAGCTATACTTTTCTAACTTTCTATCTCCCCTTTCACTCTTTCCTTCTTCTCAAGCTCAGGTGTCGGTCGTTAGGTAAAAAAAAAAGAAAATTTTTTCCCCTCTCTTTTTCTTCTCTAGAGTGTGCGTGTGTGCACACCTTGGGTCTCTCTCTCTCTCCCTCTCCATTTACCATGCCTGAGACACCAAAACCGGACTTCAGAAAGTGTTCGGAGTGTGGCCATAAACTATCCCTAGTGGATGGCCACACTCTCTGTAATCGACAGGAGGAATAAGTTCATCCTTATGGGCCTCCTCCCTCCTTCTACCATGGAGGCCCAGCTTCTACTTCTGCTTCCTCTGCTGCTTCCTCTGCCCCGGCCTCGGGGACTCAACCTCCCATCAAGAGGAGCAGGGACAGAGAAAAGTGCAAACACAGGGACTGGGATAGGCTGAGGAAGTGGTCCTCCGACCGTGCTTCCTCAGCCGAGCCACCGGTGAAATCTTGCCCGGCTCCTAGCTCTGGTTCTTCCTGGCTCCATTCTCCTTGCTTCTCCCCAAAGCTGGAGGTGTCTCAGGTTCATTCCCTGGTGTCAGCTTCCCCTCACCGCCTCTCTAGGCTGGTGTCAGCCTCTTCTGCCAGGTCCACTTGCAGCATCTCTGAAGCCGAAGTGGACAGGTTGATGTGGAGATTCATCCGCTCACAGATTCAGATGGGAGTCTTGCCTGCCCCTCCCCCTCTGGGGCTGGGAGCATGCAGTTGGCCTTCATCCCAATCACTCCTCCACCGATCCGGCCCCTGGCTTCGGACTCTTTCGGTCTGAGGCCCCTTAGTGTTGGGGATCAGCGCCAATGGTACACTGTACTTCGACGCTGACCATTGCCCTGAGTGGGTTGGCTCCAACAAGCTTGGAGACAACCGCCTCTCTGAGCCGTAGCCCCAGCACCAGATCCAATATGGTGGGTGTTGGCTCTGAGTCTTTTGGAGCCGAGCTGTCCTCTCGGAGTCTCAGCACCTGGAGGGTTGGCTTCAGTTCCTACGTTGGTTAAGAGGATTACAGACCCAGTCATGGTCCCAACTCCAAGGGTGCATTCTCCTTCTGCTTTTGACGTGGTGGAGAGGGTCTACTCAGTTCCATTGAGATCCTTCACGCTTTCATCCCCTGAGTCCATCCTGGATTCCTCTGTATCTGGTCCAGATTCTGCCATCCTGGGCCCTCAGGAACAGCCTGCTGCCTCTCTGTCCCAGGGAGTTCCCAAACGGATGCAGCTTGATGTTTTTAAGTCCTAACCAGAGACCCCCCCCGCCCAAGGAGGTTCCTCGAAAACACACATGTAAAAGGAGGCATTTAGACTCCACGCCGGAGTCCCTCATGGAGGAAACCGACTTGGAGGAAGGGGAGGGTTCCCCCGGTAACCCCCAGACTTTGGAGACATCATGAAGATCCTTTGTCAGTGTGGGAGTGGTCTGTCCAAAAGCCCAATCCTGATGAGTTGATGTTCCTGGAAGCATTTGCTGCAGGACCCTCTACATCCTGGGTGTCCCCTCCCATGGATCCCTTAGTGGATCTTTACATTTCGGGCGTAGAAAGCCTGACACTGTGGAGCCTATCCCCAAATGCCCTAAGATCCTCAGTGCCCCATCGTATAAACCGCACTGCTCGAAGGGTTCCCTGTCAATGCCATGGTGGTGACGGCAGCCACCAAGAAGGAGCTCACCCAGGAGAGCTCCACGGTTCATCCTCCAGACTTAGAGTCTAGGACCATGGCCCATTTTGGGAAGCGGGTCTATGCTTCAGCAACATTCTCAGTAATATTGTTGAACTACATGGCACACGTGATTAGGCTTCAGTGAGACCTAGTTAAAGAGGTCACCATGTCTACCCCAGGGTCCATGTCGACGGAGGAGGAGAAGGTTTTCCCCTCTCAGATGGCCACCCTCACCTCCATTGCCAATACCTCTATGTGGCTTCTATCTCACATTACCGAGTGCACTGCTAGAGCAGCTGGAGCAGGCGTTGCCATCAAGCGTCACGTCTGGCTCCGACTTTGTACCTTTTTGGAGCCATTACAGGTGTCTTTTGCAAATGCCCTGTATGATGGTTACACTCTTTTTGGAAAGACAGTATGTGACACACTCGTCCAGAGTGAGAAGGACGGAAGACTCTGCCTTCAGAATCTGCTTCTCAACCCCTCAACTAACTTTCTCAAGAAATCAGCGAGGGGCGAAGAAGATGTGGTTCCGAAGTCTCAGGGTTATTCCCAGGATGCTCAGGACTCACTTTCCCCCAGAGGCAGAGAGCGATTTGACAGACGCTGCCCTCGTGACAGAAGGGGTCAGAGGAACCAAGGGTCTCGGGATTCTTTCCTGGACAGGCTCATGCAGCAGCCCTGAAGGGGTGCCCAGCTGCTCATCTCTGGAGGTAGTCGGGGTTGATTTTTGCAACACCCAACAGCCCGGGAGTCCATCACAGATGATCATTGGGTGTTGCAAATAACAGCCAGAGGATATTCAGTTGCCTTCACACAGAAGTCACTCCCTCTCAAACACCTCCTGGACAATTCCACCCATGCAAAAGCAGGATGCAGCAGTGGAAATTTCCAAGCTGCTCAAAAAGCGAGTCATCCAGTCCATCCCATCTGGATTAGGCATCTATTCCAAGTTCTTTTTAGAGCCAAAGAAGACAGGAGACTTAAGATCAATCCTGAGTCTGTCAACCCTAAACCTGGCAGTTGCCAAAACAAAATTTTGGATGGTCACACTCCGATTTGTCCTGCCCTTTCTGCAGGAGAATGACTGGATGTGCTTGGTGGACCTCCAGGACACGTACTATCACATCAAAATTGGCAGACACTCTTGGAGGTTCCTCCACTTCCAGCTGTGGGCCAATCATTACCAGTTCAGAGTGCTATCCTTTGGTCTCACCACAGCCCTCAGGGTGTTCACCAAAGTCATGGCAGTGGTAGCAGCTCACCTGCAGCTGCAGGGCTTCCAGGTCTTTCCCTACCTGGACAATTGGCTCCTTTCTGCTCCCTCTAGACATTGACTCTGCCAAGCCAGAGATTTCTTATCCAGACTGCCCACCAGATGAGCATCACCATAAATCTCAACAAATCCCTGTTCGAACCAGTTCAAGTTCTGGATTTCATTGGAGCATGGCTAGACACCATTTAGATAAAGGTCTTTTTGACACCAGACAGACTTCAGTCCCTCAAACATCATGTCTTGTGCATCCTTCAAGCCCAAAGTCCCCCAGCGGAATTTGTCTTAAGGGCATTGGGATCCATGGCAGCCATGATCACCCTCTTACCCACAGCTCAGTTACACATGAGGGTGCTCCAATGGACTCTAGTGGTCCAGTGGTCATTTCTAGATCTACCATTGTCCCATCCTGTGCATCTATTTTGAGCCTGCAGGGATTCTGTTCTCTGGTGAATTCAATCCCCAGACCTGTTGTCAGGTCATCCATTTATTCTTCCTTCGCCACTGATCACGGTGACCACAGACGCCTCCCTACTCGGGTGGGGGGGCATTGCTTGGGAAGGACAGTCCAAGGCATGTGGTCTTCCCTGGAGACCCCGTTGCATATCAACATCCTGGAGATGAGGGCAGTGCTATTGGCGTTGCAAGCTCTTCATGCCTATCTTTCCCTAGGGACAATTGCCATCCAGACAGGCAACATGTCTGTAGTCTGGTGCATCAACAACCAGGGGGAACCCATTCTTATCCCTTATGTCATGAAGCCATGAGATTGTGGGAGTGGGCAATCTCCACTGGCAGTTTTCTGGTAGCAATGTACATTCTAGGGAGGTCCAACATTCTAGCGGACAGGCTCAACAGGTTTTGCTTGATGCCTTATGAGTGGTGTCTGAATCCTTCTGTAGCAAAACAGATCTTACTAAAGTGGGGTCAGCCTTGCTGCAATCTCTTTGCCTCTCCTTCCAACCTGAAGTGCAGTAGGATTTTGCTCTGAACCCCCCTCCAGGGGAGTCCCCCAGAGATGCTGTGGTTCATGCTTGGCCCTCCAGTCTTCTCTCTGCTTAACTTCCACTTTCCCTGATTCCAAAGTTCATTCAGAAAGCGCAACAGCTGGGGAGCTCAGTCATCCTCATTGCCCCCTTCTGGCCATGCCAAGTATGGTTCCCTTCTCTGTGGTCTCATGCAGTGCATCCTCTCTGGATGCTGGATCCCCTTCCGGATCTGATTTCACACCCCTCAAGGATTCCACATTCAGATCTGGCCAGCCTGAAGCTTACTGTTTGGCTGCTCCAGTTCCCATGATAGTTAGGACTCCCAGGCTATCTTCTCCAGTTAAGAAGATATTGGTAGCGGCTCATAAATCTTGCACTAGGAAGGTTTATTCTAGCAAGTGGAAACATTTTTCGATTTGGGGATTGCAACGTGACTTGGATCCTTTTACTTCCCTGGTGTCTGCTATTTTAGAGTTTTTGGCAGGTATATTTCAACAGGATGCCAGCTTTTCTACAGTTAAGGTTCAGCTGGTGGCTATTTCTAACTTCCACATAGGGGATAATTCAGCTTCTCTTTCTAAGCTCTTTAAAGCCTTTTTGAAGGGCATTTTTCTTCTTAAGCCACCAGTCAAGGACCCAACTCCTCCTTGGGACCTTACTTTGATCCTCCAGGCCTTGGTTTCTTCCCCCTTTGAACCTGCTGCTTCGGTAAATTTCCAGTTCCTGTCTTGGAAAGCAGCCTTCCTGATTGCCATTACACCAGCTAAAAGAGTGTTGGAGCTTCAGGCCTTACCAATTAAGCCTCCTTATATGATCTTCCTTAAAGACAAGGTATCCTTATGCACTAATCCTTCCTTCCTTTTGAAAGTGACCACGGAATCAAACATTAATCAGGTTATATATCTCCCTGTTTTCTTTCTGAACTTTCAGAATAAGGGGGAGTATAAATTGCACCCACTAGCTGTTCATAGACAATTATGGTTTTATTTGCACAGAACAAAGGCCTTTCACAAATCTGATCAACTTTTTGTTTCCTACTGTAAGCCCTTTTTAGGGAAACCTGTATCGAAGGTCACCATTGCTCATTGGACCTTTCAGTGTATACTCCTGGTGTATTCAACCAAGGGATTATCTCCACCCGGTCATGTTAAGGTGCATTCTACTAGGTTTATAGCTACTTCAGCTGCCTTTTGATCCAGAGTTTCTTTGGATGACATTCTTTGGATTTTCTCTGTGGCTACATGGGCATCTTTTCATACTTTCATTTCCCATTACAAGTTGGACCTTCTATCCAGAAGCATGGCATCCTTTGGCTCTGCCGTGCTCCGGAATATCCTTCCATGAGAGCCTCCCAGGTGTTTAGTAGCTGGACTCTGTCCCGCAGGTTGAAGAGCAAATGAAGACAACAACTTCAAATAAAGTTATGTACTCACCATAATGTTCCATCTAAGTTGTTGCTCTTCATTTGTCTTCAACCGTCCCTCCCTCCTTCCCCTTGGTTTATGTGGGTTATGTTGTTATATGGCTGAGGAGACATGGCCCTTTCCTTTGGCATATCTGGTAGTTTCTTATGTCACTCTCTGGGTAATTTTGCCAAGGGGTTAAGGCATTGAGTCAGGTTGGGATGCTAAGGGGAGCAGCAAATTTGATCTGAAAGGAGGAAGGAGACAGGGGCATTATGGGTAGGGAAGGAGCTTGGAGCTCAGATCTGATGCTGGTAAAAGATGGCTGAGTCGGATCCATGTCCAACAGGTTGAAGACAAATGAAGAGCAACAACTCAGGTGGAACACTATGGTGAGTACATAACTTCTTTTTTTCTAGTCAGGTGCTGATGTTATATTCACAGAAGAAATTTGTTTTGCAGAACATCCCCAGACCTAAAATCAGTATGTTCTTTGCATTATCCTCTAAGCAAGAGTCAATAATATGGCCTCATCGCATCACTTCATTGGATCCCCTGTAATTCATGACAGATCCATCTGCTTTAGAAACTCCTAATATCTCCTTTTAGTGATGTTACAGATACACATTTGTGGACTAGCACCAGCTATTCATCATTAGATCACAATTACAGTAGTATATAGCTCTATGGGATGTACCGTGCCAAGGATCAGATGTCTGGCCAGTATACCCTAACTTTTGGGTGCCTCTCATGACATCTGAGGAAGCTCAAGAGCATGCTGGCATAAAATCAGACATATGGGCATCAAAAATTCAGAACTAACTTGCTGTTGAAGATTTCAGTCAGACTCTATCTTTGCTATGTCTTCCATGGTATAGTGGTCAGCTTATTTGATATTTTGGGCAGAAATTAACTCCCTGTGTAACACTGAAGAGAATGGTCTGGTTTATGTGTCCCAGGTATCTTCCCCTGACTCCTTGACTCAGAGTCTGAAGATAATACTTATTTGGACTGTTCATTGGAAGAAATTTCATTTTCAGACACATCGGGAAGAAAGAAAGACCTCTTCCAGTTGGAAGAAAAGGAGATTTCTGAGACAAAAAAAAGATACTATGGTCTTTTTCAGCTAGAGACCCAAAGCCATTGGCCATTCCTCTTTAGATGACACCTTTAATCCAGCATGTACTTCATCTAACATTTTCCCTTCAGATCACAACTCCTCCAAACCCAGTAAGCCTGACAGGTTTTATAATGTGCCACAGACACACAAGTTCCTTTTTCACTATCCTATGGCTGAGCCATACATGATTTCCGTAGCCAAGTATACTGACTCCAGACATATTACTGCTAGTAATCTTGTGCCTTTGGATAAGGTAGCAAGAGCTTTTGATATGTTTGGGAAGAAAGTTTGTACTACTACTACCACCCCTCACATTTAGAACTGTGAACTGTCATCCTAACATGGAAGTATTTGCTTGCATCCTTTGGTGACAGGAACAAAGACATTGCAGATTTACCTTCACCTGACATTAAATCCTCCCTGCTTAGTATGATCTCTCCTGTTACTCCAGTCACAAAGCAGTCTTTAAAGTGTTCATATGATGCTGCTTACGCAGCATCTCAAACAGCAGTAACTGAGTCAACTATTTATTTATTTTACATTTGTTGGCCGGGATAGTCCGTCTGGGTGTGAGCCCATTTTCTGCAGAGGCCCAGGGAGAAAAGCTCTAATAAAACAAGAACAACATTGACAGGTACAGATTATTATGTGGGTATCAGTAGCTTAAATCTCAGAATACACCTGAGGATGTTAAGTCACATAAGTCACAGATTGTTAATATCGCCACTTGATAAGGAAGTGCTTTTTTATACTATTTCTGCTGTTGTTTTTTTTTTTTTTAATTAAATAATGAGAGGGGTAAACACATCCAAGTGGCCACATTTTTCAATGTTCCATCCCTAAATAAAATACAAATTACCCTTCCAGTTGTGGGCCCTTCTGCAGAATACCAACAGAAGTCTAGGAAGCAATGGTACACAAAAAAAAATGGCAGGGCAATTCAAAGAAGAAAGGGGGTTCTGTCCAGGTTTAAGGGTAGTCCAAGAAGAATGCCTGGCAATCTTCCCCTTCCATCCTCTTATCCACTTTGCCTTCTTCAAACCTTGCAGGCAATCTTTTTTTCTCATTCTCCTTTCAGATCACAGCAGACTCCTTAGTGCTGGAAATTATCCTGAATGGACACAAGTGGAAGTGGAACTCTTTTCCCCAAACCATAGGGGCTCTTACACATCCAGAAAATCAACCCATCTCTTCTCTCCTAGCATTTCTCATATGTTATCTCAGGGAGTCATTAAACCTAAGACTTTCACAAAGGAAATTATGATATTCAATAATTTTACTAGTGTCCAAAAAGGAGGGAAGTTGGACCAGTACTGGACCTGTCTTTCTTAACCCTTTACTTAAAAGTTCCAAAATTCAAAATGCTAAACCTCCACTCTCTGTGTTTTTGGTGAGTCTAGACATAAAACATGCCTATCATCACTTACCAGTTCATACAGACTAGATGCTTTTAAAGGTTTTCTGTTTCTAGTTCACATTTTCAGTTCTCTTCTTTCCCTTTGGTCTTTCCATGGGTTCAAGGGTATTCACAGAGTATCTAGCACCAGTAATTGCTTTTCATAGACTGCAAGGCCTTTACAGTCTTCCCTATTTAGAGAATTGCCTTAGTTTTGAATATATTTTCAAAACGGTCAGGAGTCTGTCATATTTGTCAGGAATATGTTTCTCACAGAATAACATTTCTAGGTTGCTTGCTAGATACATCTCTAATGATGGCTTATCTTACACCAGAAAAGACAGCTTCCCATCAGAGCTAGTTTCTACAGTTTTCTCAACAAACACTGACAACAGTAATGGAAAATTTCAGGCTTTTTGATACATGGCTTCCACCATCCTGATGATTCCTCTCCGAATTACACAAGGAAAATACAATGGTTTACAAAATCTGATTAGACTCGGCATCAAGACCCTTTGTCTTAACAAATTCCAGTGCTTTAGATTTTCCTTTGGGAGGAGGGCTCTATCCAAAGCAATCAAAGCACAGGGTCTTTGGGACCATCACATCAAGAAAAACGCACATAAACATTAAAGAACTGATGGGCTTAATAAATTCATTCATGCATGGGAACTTGAAATTCAGCCTAATTTATACCTTCAGGCTACTTACATACTTTCAGTGCAGATCACTGTGTTGGATACATTGACCAGATGTGGGGCAGGCCCCCATGAATGGAAGTTACACCCCAGGGTCATCCGGAAGATAATCCCCCTATGTGGAATCTTCAAAATAGATCTGTTTGCCTCCATTCACAACAGACAATGAAGAAATTCTGCTCCAGAATGCCTTGCAGAAAGGCCTAAAAGACAGATGCCTTTTCCTTCCCAAGGAAAGGAATGTTTCTATGTGCCTTCTCCCTTTCTTCTGATTACCAGAGTAATTTAAAAGATCCAAAAGGTCCCTACAAAAATCATCTTGGTAACTCCCTTTTGGCCCAGACAGCACTGGTTCTCCCTTTTCAGGAAAATGGCCAACAGCATTTGCCACAAATTTACCCACAAAATGGATCTCCTCACAGCAGACAAGGGATCTATGATCCGCCGCAACTTGCTGAATCTTCATTTGACTGTGTGATCGAATGTTTATCCTTTTTAGGCACCTTTTTTCTGAGGATGTGTAGTAGGTGTTAGAGGAGGCTAGAAAACCTGATGCTATAAAATCCTATTAAACAAATGGAAGAGATTTTCCAGTTGGTGCCACAAGAAGAACCATGATCCAAACAAGGCAGAAGCACCACTGATGCTTCACTAAGTGTGAATTATTCAATGCAGGTCTTTCTTACTTTTATATAGAAATGTACCTTTCAACCACTTCTGCTTGTCTGCCTTCAGATCCTCCCTTTCTTCCTTATTTCAATTTAAATTGTTTCTGAAAGAGGACTTGCATGTCCATTCACCAAGAAAACAGGTGAATGCCCCAGGCGATCTTAACTAATTACATTTATTTATTTCGTTTGTTTACCAAGCTGGTCTGACTGAGCATAAAAAAAAATTCAGAGGCGGCCCAGGAAGAAAAGCTCCAAAGAAATACAGTTAGTGTAATGAATGGCAATAGATAAATAATAAATATGATACACTTTGTAGGAATAATGCATTATAATACAACAACTAAAGCAAACACGTTTAGTTCGAATGGAGGAAGAGGTAAAGGAAGAAAAGCAGCTAGAAGAGGAGTAAGAAAATAAACAAAACTGTTATACAACAGAAAGAGAGAGAGGGTTCAATGAAATAGTGTGATTTTACAATTTCAAAATGTCAGCAGCAGCAGATATTAGCTGTAAAAGCATTGTGCAACCAGTAGTAGAGAAACAAGAATGATTGAAAGATATGAGGGAATGTCCGGCAACAACACAGCAAGCATACTCTTCAGCTCAACTGTCCACGTGTTCACAGAATGTCCACATTTTTTACTTGTGTTTTTGATCTGTTCCTCAAAAAGTGTGTGTTTTTTGGCAAATCATTGAGGATTAACGTCATTATGTAATGTCAGACATTTGAGTTTCAGACTTCATATCCTTTGGATAATGCATTCTAATGTAAAACCTATTATTCTAGCCCCTTTCTGGGTTTATAAAAGCAGTTTTTAAAATTTGTCCCTATTTTGAGGCCTTTGGTCCTCCATTATTTTGCCTGTAAATTCTTGAGTTGAGGTTGACAGGTTTGAGCAAGAACAAATCCAGGAGTCATTGAGATATTGTTCTAAATTAGTTTTAAACATATGAGAACTAATTTGTTGTCTGATGTGTGTTGGAAATTAATTCCAAACCATATTTTAGAAATGCTTACTTTTCCACCTTTTAAACCAGCTCATCAGGGCAATTTGAAAAAGTATTACTCAAAGCTCTGACATTGGCTAGGTAAATACCTGAATTGTAGGCTTTGATGGTGATCCAATCCTTTCTCATATTCCATACAAACTAATCATTCCTTTATGCCAAAAGTAATCTCAGAGTTTACATTGAACTAATGCATTCATCTTCCCCGGTTCTTTCCTGAACCTAAAAAAATGGTGTGGGGTATCCTGCATACTCTATATACCACAGACAACTCAGATACTACACTAACAGAACAAAAGACTTTAGAGCTTAGGAATAGCTTTTCATTTTTTGTTGGAAAGAAAAAGATCAGCCTGTGGCAAAACAGACCATTTCTAATGGTTATCCCACGCCATTCATTTTGGTTACTCCCACCATGGTAAGCCTGTACCTTAGAGGGCTAAAGCTTATTCTGCCAGAAGTTTGGCTACTTCTAGGACATTTTAGAAATGGTTGGACTCTGTATCTATTCTAGAGGCAGCTTCATGGTTATCTCTACACATTTTCAACAAACATTACAAGACTGGTTCTTTTTCTACTGCCAGAGTAGGATTTGCTAGATAAGTGCTCCAGGGTCTCCTGGACTCTGACCTTCAGTCCTCCTCCTCCTCCTTGGCTGTCTGGACTTTGGCAATCATCCGATACAGCTGTATGCAACTGCAACAGTGATCAAGTGATGAACCTAGTCCAGTTGTGTAAGTTAACTTACTCCTACCTTCCACCTCCATCTGTTCCTCAGGCTATACCTGAAACTGGCTCTCCTCCAGCTATCATACAAGACCAGATCCTAAAAGTACTACCAAAAGCTAAAAATAATGCATCAATGGGTCCTGACAACATGGATCTTAAAAAGCATGAAGCATGATTTAGCCACCTCCCAGTGTTCAAGTTCAGCCTCCATGCTGGTTTTGTGCCAAGTGAATAGAGAGCACCTACAGTCATGCCCCCACCTAAGGGAGGACCTTCCACAGACCCAAGAAATTACTTCCACAGACCCAAGAAATTACAGACTCAAAAGTCTGACCAGCCTCATATGCAAAGCCATAGAAAGACATCATGGAACAAATCAGTAAGGACATAAGGAATCTCCAAAACACTGGCGCTGTATCAGTTTGGATTCATCAAGGGCAAGCATACCTCAACTGTGCAGATTTTTGCAGAATGTCCAGATTTTGCCTGACATATTTGTTCTGTTCATCATAAAATATGTGGTTTTCTGGCAAATCACTGAGGATTGAAGTCACTAAATAATTATAATATATTTGAGTTTCAGACTTCATATCCTTCAGAAAATGTATGCGAATATCAATCATGCTATTCTAGCAGCTAAGAGCAATAGTTAAAATCTGTCCCTATTTTTGGGCCTCTGCCCCCCCCCCCCCCCCAATTATGTTAGGCCTTGTCCAGATTTATTTCATTAAGAGGTTGAGAGGTATGAGGGCAGGTCATGCTTATTCAAACTGGTGAAGTTTTTTGAAAAGGTCACCAAAGAAATAGATAAAGGTAAATGGTATATATTGTATACCTCAACCTGACTAAAATTCTTGAAACAATCCCTCACTCAGGCATAGTAAAAACACTAAATAAATTGGGAATAACCCCCTATGTCACCCATTGGATTGCCAGCTGGTTCACATATAAGATGCAGGAAATCAAAACAGGGTAAGTTACCACCACAAAGAGACCAGTGGGATTTCCTAGGATTCTGTGCTAAGAACTCTCATTTTTGACATGTACTTCTATGACATAAAGGCCAGTACCAAAGGGCTCTGGCTTACTGAGTTTGCAGACAACTGCAAGGTAGGAGCAGTCATTGAATCCCCATATGATTTAGCTATCTTGCAGGAAGGTTTGTCCCAAATAAATAACTGGTACCAAAGTCATGGACTGAAACTAAATGCCAAAATACGCATTATCATATCCTTAGGGAAATCATATACTCCAGGGGAGCTACCACATTCACAATATGCTCCTAAGAATTGACCCAATTTTTCAGGATTTGGGAACTTATGTGGACAGTGATCTAATTTTGACCTGCGTATTTCCATTGTTGTATACTGCACAGCTTACAAACAAAAGAAAAAATAGAATAAGCCATGAGTGGCATAAACATAATCTGGTATAAGAGATAAAAAGTTTGCTTCTTGTTTCTTTCGGCTTTTCCCGGTTAGGGGTTGTCACAGCGGAACTCCGGTCCGCTAATGATTGGCAGTATATTTTGACGTGCTGGCTTGCCGAGCCTAACACACAACCTTGAATGAAGGGACGCCCATTCACGCATGTCGCCACACAGAAGACGCTCTAACTGAGAATCATATGGGCAACGTAAAACTTGTGAGGCAACAACGCTACCGCAGCACCACCACCGCAGTGTGTAAGAGATAAAAGTACAAAGTCCAAAAAAAAAAAAGCCAATAAAAACTGCAGTAGTTTCATCAACTAACAGACTTTAACAGATTAGTTAATTGTTAGTGAACGTGGTTTAACTGGGTTCCTATTAGAAGACCGAAGATGCATTCTTTCGAATGCGTCTTGGTTGAACTTAAAAGAATGAAATGGCAAAATATCGAAGTGACTTTTCAGTGAATTCTTTCCCTGAGAAAGAATTCGCTTGGCTGCTTCATTACTTTGCCATTTTTGGCACTGTAGTGCGGTCTCAGAGTTGGTATATTTAAGTAGGGGGGTGTGGGGCTTCACCCCCCCCCACACTTAATGTAATGTTTTAAGTGTTTTTTTGTTTATTTTTTTTTTTGCTGGAACAGCGATTTTTTTTCCCTTGGAAAAAAATCGCTGTTCTGACAGTTCGACATTGTAAGCTTTCGCTTACATAGGGTTGATTAATCACCATTCGCTTTTTTAAGCGTTCGGTGATCTAATATAGACACGTTTAACTTTAGTATCACCTTGCATAGTGATAAGAGTTTCATATGCCTGTCTGACATATTATGCCATTATTGCACTTTAACTTGCAGTTACTGTTGCATTAATGGCAAAATAGGCCTATAAATTTATAAAATGTTAATTTTCATATATATATATATATATATATATATATATATATATATATATATATATATATGCGTGTGTGTGTGTGTGTATATATATATATATATATATATATATATGGATTCACTTTATAATCTCAAAATACTGAAATCTCGAATTTCAGTATGTCGAGATTATAAAGCCAAAATTTCAAAATACGAAACCCCAAAAGCGTGAAATTCAAAATCACAAGCAAACACACATACCCCTTCCTCCCCACACTGCAACAAACAAACAAAACACAAACAAACACAATAACACAAATACACAAACCTACCCTACATCTAAGCAAGTGGCACCCCCCCACACCCAGACTACTTATATATACTAACTCTGAGGTCACACTAAAAAAACAAAGACACTAAACCCACCACTACACACTTTATGTTCCCCTCCCACAAACACACATCACATACATACAAACACCACCATTCTCAACACTTACACACTCACACTCACTGTAACCTACACCTACAACGTCCCAACACACTAACATACACTAAAATTCTAACCCAAAACCCTTAAACTATAAACACTTACCTGAATCTCCAGCTATCCATTAACTCAGAGCAGCACCAGAACCGCTGATTCAACATTTCCGGATTCGGTTATGTGGACTTTTGTGCAAATGGTCTTTTGATATTTTAGTCTTGAGATGCTGAAATTCAAGATTTCAGTATTTCGAGATAGTGAAGTGCATCTATATATATATATATATATATATATATATATATATATATATATATATATATATGCATACACACACCCACACACATACATGTATTTATATATATATATATATATATATATATATATATATATATATATATATATATATATATATATATATACACACACACCCGTGGTAGTGGTGCTGCTGCAGCATTGTCGCCTCACAGCAAGACGTTGTCACGTTCGATTCTCAGCTAGAGCGTCTTCTGTGTGGAGGCATGCGTGAATGGGCGTGCCTTCGTTGAAGGTTGTGCATCAGGGCTGGTAACTCGGCACGTAAATATCCACTACCAAACATTAGCAGACCAGAGTTCCGCTGTGGTGACCCCTAACTGGGATAAGCCGAAAGAAACAACAACAACAGCAACAAGAACAACAACCACCTTAACATTTCCTGCAGGCCACACATGACTTGGGTGTTGCCTTCCTGAAATCAGAAAACATTGGGGCTGAATGTCCAGTTTGCAAACATTTCTCTGAGTGGACCCTCCTGGACTACAGAAGCAAACATACTCTGAAGGGACTTTAAAAAAAATGTCCTCTCAAGAATGACCCACCCAGAGAAGAAAAAAGATAAGCATAGAGATGAGGAGGTAAGAGTGAAAACTCCAGGTTCCCCTTCTCCATCCAAGATCCTCAGTTTGGAATCTCCTCACCTGGCTGAACTTGTGCAGTTTTGAGCCCCTTCTGTGTCTTTATCTACACCTCCTTCAGGTATCTCTTGACATAACAACTCAGGCTGTTTGGACTTGAATCCTAGGAGATGATGTTTCTGCTGCTTCTTGGAGCATGAGTTGTCCTGATTGTTACACTACCATCTGGCTTATTCCATTTCTGCTACATCTGCCAACTTATTAAATAGTGACTGGCAAAACCTAACTAGAGTTGGGTGCCATTCTCTAGAGCAACCAGACATGAGCTCTTGCCCTCCACGTCTACACTTTCTACCCTGAACCCAGTCTTGGCTTTGGCAGCATCTGGGCCACTTATGCCTGTTCCTTTAGGGAGAACTTCAGTTCTTCTAGCCACAAAGAAGGCACACACCATGACAGCTACAGAGCTCTCTCCAGACCACTTTGATGAGTCTCCTGTGTTCAAGTGTACCCAGAAAGAGGATATGTAAGAGGAAATACATAGACACTCTCCTCACAGTTTCCCACCCTCGACATGGATCTTTGTGAAGGAGAGACTTCTCCCCAGTCCCTTCTGGAAGACCCCATGTTTGGGGATATCCTGAAAATGATGACACAGAGGGCATCCTGGCTCACTGCTCTTACATTTCTCTGAAGAGGAGATTGTTCAACAGACATGCTGATTTACCCACCAGTAGCTTGGGTGATCTCCCCCCCCCCCGATAAGATGGTGGACTTAGTTCATCAATGGGTCTTGCAGAAACCCTATGTAAAAGGGTGTATACCCCATATGCCAGTCAGGTTTCCTCATACTCCCTTGGATATGCCCCACTGGTGCAAAGGACCACTTATGGATTCCATTATTGTCTGGGCTGCCACAAAAATGAGAAACCCCATAGGATACTGAGGCTATCTATTCCCCAGATGAGGAGTCCTGACTCAGGAATCACTTAAGGAAGTATATGCCTTGAGTACCTTTTCTATAGATTCCATAAACTACTTGATACATATGACATTTCAGAGGAGCTAGCCAGAAAACTCCAAAGTACCTCTTAGAGTTGCCTCCTGGAGATACCAACAGACAGCTGGAGTCACAGGTGTCAACAATGAATTATTCAACCATGTTCTTCATGCACCTGTTACTTAACCCAGCAAATGGAGCAACAAGTGCAGTAGGTTCAGACAATGTAATAAAATGACAAGCTTGGCTCAGGCTAGCAGAATTGGCAGATCACTTTAGGGCATCATTTGCCAGCGCCCCCACCCCTGATGGTTACATTACATTCAGACAAAAAATGGCAGCAAAGTGTACAGGAAGTCAAGATGCCCACTATTGTTGAAGTCAAGTTCTCATCCCCTCAAAGATCCTTTGTTAGTGATCTAAAGGGTATGAAGAACATATGGACACACAAATACCAAACACACCACATTTTGAGCAACGTGGAATAAAGTTTATTGACTTTGCGCTTGTTGACTAGAAAAGTCCAAAAAAGTCCAACTGGGTGGAAAATTTCTTTTCAGTGGAGGCCGGAGGAGCAAAAAACTACAAGCCACAGACAGAAAGAAACATACATAGTACGATGAAATATTTGAGAATATAATGAGAAATAATTGTTTTGACTATACAATAGTGAGAAAACAAAAACATTAACAAGATCCATATGAACAGTCATCTTCTAAAAACACGACTATAGTTATGATACAGGCAATGCAGAGGTATGAAAAATCATTCAAAGGTAGGTCAGGATGACTGTTTAGACAAACTAAGTTTAGACCCATAGTATTTTATAATAGTAAGACTGTGGTAAAGTGAACTTTCACAACAGTGTAAAAATCAATGAGAATATAGTACAGTTTATCTGGCCAAGTACACATACCAGGGCAGGATAATATAGAATCTGATGTCCTTTTTATTCTTCCTCAGCGAATGTGTTACGGGATCTGATCCTTGGATCCAACTCAGCTGCATACTTCAGACTTTGGATGCAACTCTCGAGCTCCTCCCTCTACCCATAATGCCCCAGTCCATCTTCAGTACCCCAACTCTCATTTGCTGCCATCACGTTGACATCGAGTCCCTTCTCTTGCAGTTTTTTTTTTTTTTTTGAGTTTTTCAACTTTTTGTAAGTTAAAGTTTAACTTTATATAGAATTTCTTCTTTATACTATAAACCTCCCTCTTAGTCTTCATTTTTTTTTCTGCGTCAGGACAGTCTATACTATAGTCTTATAGCAATCTCTTAAACTTTCTGTCATCGATAATTTCCTTTTCTGTACTCTTTTTGTCCCTCCTAACCTTTTAAAAGGGTAATTCTTAATTACCATTGTTGGTATTTCTTTCTGTATATAAAAAAAAATCTTGTTCTTATATTTCTCCCTCTCTTCTTTTCCTTGTACTGTCATGTCCAACAAGCTGACAGATTTTAAAAAATGCACTTCTGGGCACAAAATCCTTAACTCAGATGCCCACAAGGAGTGCGTACATTGTCTTGAAGCAGCTCATCTAAACACAATCTGCTTAATATCAGCAGCTTTCAATACAAGAGATTTAGCTGACAGATGCATTAAACTTATCCTTGAGGGTTTACTTCCTTCCTCAACTACATCTTTTTCAGGGGATCAAAATCCCCAGTAAGACCACTAAAGCTCCTTTGGAGCATAGGAAACATTCACTGCTGAACTCTCCTAGGACTACTTCTGAACCACCTCCTAAACTCCTAAAGTTTCAAAAATGTCAGATCCAACTTCTTCAGACCTGAAAGTACACATTACAGACCCAAAATCTTTGGTTCCTAAACATTTGGACCTGATTGTCATATCAGCAAGTCCTACAACTCAGATGATAGATCCCAAGCTCTCAGATATAAAGCCTAGTACATTGTATACTCCTAGAGCTTATTCTCTTGAGTTTCTTTTGGATCTGATCTCCTCTAGGCTCCATTCCCCTTTTATGCAGACTCCCAAGAAGCACTCTAGACCACAGTCAATCACATCATCCACCAGGTACTCTACAAGTCTTTTCAAAGCAGAGAACCATGAGTCTTTCTGTCACCACCAACACAGCGTTGTCTCCTTCTTCAATCTATCTTTCGGTTTCAGAGCCCCAGGATCTGATGGCTCTGAGTGTTCCTGAGTCATATCCAAAGAGAATTACATCCTTGACTCTGACAGCATCCCTGACCAGTTCTGCTCCTATTCCGCTGGATCAGAATGGGTCCCTGAGCTGAAGCATTTGCATTGGATCCGCAGGGCTGGGATCTACTCTGATGTTGTAGGCTCATTCCCTGGCCCTTGGAGGCTCAGCTTGACTCTGACAGCATCCCTGAAAAGTTCTGCTCCAGTTCCTTTGGATCCGAATTGGTCCCTGAGCTGAAGCATCTGCATCACATCCGCAGGGCTGGGATTTACTCCGATGTTATAGGTTCCATCCCTACCCCGTGGATTCTCGGCATTGGACAGGTTGGGTCTGGTTTTCTCCTCCAGGCATAGATCCAGTCAGAGTCATAATCTACCCATACTGGAACACTTGGCTGTGGTGCAGGTGGCCATGGCTTCTCTGGATCTATCTGCCTTTGAGGTTGTGGAAAGGGATTTTTTTTCTAGAGAACTGGCCTCTCTTCCTTCAGAAGCTCCCCTTAAGGACTCCTTGATTCCAAACTCTGAGTTCATTGCACATATTCCACAGGGACAACTGGTTCCATCTAGCTTCCAGCCAGTTCCCATGGAGGAACCCCCTCTCTCTCTTTTGACACCTCCCCCAAAATCGCCCTGGGGAGGTCCATCAGAAGAGACTGTGCAAGAGGAGGCACATCGATTACCCATTGGAATCTCTCACTGAAGATACTGATTTTGAGGAAGGGGAAGGGTCTCCCGGATCACTATTTGATGTCTCCTTTGGAAACATATTAGAGATCCTTAAGCAAAAAGTGGGTGGTCTTCTAGTAATATTTCTCCAGAGTCGTCAGTAATTCTGAAGGCTTTTGGTTATGGCCCATATACATCTTGAATGCCCCCCACCCAGTGGATGAGCTTATTGATCTAGTCTCTCACTGGGCATGGAAGGAACCAGATTACATTGAGCCAATACCTCGTTGCCCTGACAAATTATTAGCCACCCCAAAAGAAACCCCACTGGAACAAAGGAGTCCCTGTGAATACAATGGTGGTGGTGGTGGCAGCTATTAAAAACAGCTAGCAGAACAGAGCCCTTCTGTCACCCACCAAACAGAGAGTCTAGGGAGCTGGACAGATTGAGAAAGTGAGTTTTTGCCTCAGCAACCTTCGCTTTGAAGTCCCTTAACTATCTGGCACACTTTACAAGACTACAAAGAGATCTGACCAATGAACTATAATATTCTCCCTCTGAGTACATGTCTGCAGAGGATTTCAAAAGACCATCTTCTCAGCTGGCCACTCTTTTGTCAGTTTCCAACACATTCATGAGGTTGATCTCTCATGCATGATGGCGTCTTATGAGCGGCTGGTTCAGACATTGTCATAAGGAGAAATGCCTGGATGCAGCTATGTGAATTTGCAGAGACTTTCAAGACATCTTTCATCAATGCTCCCTTTAATGAAACATATTTATTTGGTCCGTCTGTGAAAGAAATGCTTACTTACCCACAGCAAACAAGAAGGAAAGACCCTGTCTGCAATGGGAATCAGGTTTTCTACCCATCAATGAACTTTCTCTAGAAATCAGAGAGGTGGGAAGAAAATGTGGTTTGGCAAATCTCAGAGAACTTCCCAGGATCTTCACAGAGACAACCCCTTCAAGGGTAGAGGAGGCATTTCTAATGGTAGATGCTGCCCTCGAGGCAGAGGAGGCCCACAAAATCAGGAGCACTGACAGGGTCTATCTGGAAAGGAACCATGGAAATTCTGAAGTGCTGCCAAACTGTCCACCTCTGGAGGCAGTTGTGGGATGATTGTCCTTGCACCCTGATGCCTGGGCTGCTATAACAAAAGATAACTTGGTACGAAAAATAAGATCCAGAGGGCACACCATACCATTTTCCCAGCTCCCAATCTAAAAAAGAAAGAAGCTTACGAACATTCAACCTGCTCAAAGGAAGGCAGCAGCACAAGAAATTCAAAAGCTGCTAGACAAGAGTCATGCAGGAGGTCTAACCAGACCAAACAGGATTCAGAATTTAATCACATTTCTTTTTAGTGCACAAAAAGACAAGGGACCTCAGACCAGTTTTGGATCTAAGCAAACTAAGTCAGTACATGAAAAAGTCAAAGTTCTGAATGGTCACGGTCCAGTCCGTTCTGCCATTTCTTCACAAGGACAGTTGGATATACTCCTTACATCTTCAGGATGTGTACTATCACATCAAAATCAACAGGCACTCCTGAAGACTCTTACACTTTTAGCTGGGAGCCAGTCATTATGAATTCAGAGCTCTGCCCTTTGGACTCACCACAGCTACGAGTGTGTTCACCAAATGTAAGGCCGTTGTGACAGCTCACTTGAGACTAAAAGGATTCTGAGTGCTTCCGTACAAATCTGACACCAGTACAGAGCCTGGAGTTTATTGGCACACATCTGAACACAACACAAATTGCCTCTTTACCTACATAACGCATAGACACACTTAGATCTCAGGTTCATCAGATTCTAGCCCATTCGTCTTCTCTAGCCAGATTAATTCTTCAAACTTTAGGGTCTATGGCAGCACCAATAGTCCTACTTCTTTTAGCATGTTACTATATGCATGTTCTTCAATGAACTCTAGCTGTTAAATTATCTATTCTTTGACAACCTCTATCTTTTCCAGTCAAGCTTACACCAGTTTGCAAACAGCACATCCACTGGAGGATCCAGTCAGAAAATTTACTCATGCTGACTCTGTTTTACCTCCCTAATGGCCGCAGTGACTACAGATGCCTCTCTTTTGGCGTGGGGGAGCATTCATTGGGAAGGACAGTCCAAGGCAAGTGGTTCCCCAAGAGACCAATTCACATATCAACATCATGGAGATGAGAGCAATCCTGTTAATGTTGCAGGCATTTCAAGATGCTCTTCTTCTAGGGACTATTGCAATTCAGGCTGACAACATGTCTGTAGTCTGGTAAATCAGACAAGGGAGAACACAGTCCTCATGAGTGATCTCCCAAACAGTCAGTGGCAGATAAATGTTTCCATTATTGGGGCCACCCTTGCTGCTACCCCTTTGCATCTCCCAAAAACAAGTGCAGCAGGTATTTTGCCCTGATCACAGTCACCAAGACATGTTCTAGTCAATGTTTGGCCATCTGGTCTCCTTTATACCCATCCTCCACTTCCTTTGATCCCCAAATTTCTAAAGAAAGCAATTCAGTTGAAGAGTTCAGTCATCCTCTTTGCTACATTCTGGCCTTGCCTGGTGTGGCTCCCCTTCCTTTGGTCTCATCTCCATTATCTTCCCTGGATACTGGATCCATTTCCAGATCTGCCATCACATTCCTCAGGGATGAGTCATCCCAATATTCAAGCCCTCAAACTAACCACATGGTTTCTCCAATTCCAATAATAGCCAGACAGTCCAGGTTTTCTTCCCCAGTACATACCATTGTATTATCCTTGCAAAAAGACTCTCCCAAAAAGGTGTACAAGAGCAAATGGTAAAGAGTTTCCCTTTGGGCATTAAGAAACAATGTTGACCCCTTGAAGTCACCATATCTTATTTTCGCAAGTACAGAGTGATAGTTAGGACTAATGTAACATTCATGTCTGAGGTAGAAGCATGTCTGGCTTAAACTATTAATCTCCCAGCATCCTTTCCCCAGTCCTTTAATAGAGGTGAGTTTGAGATCCATTGTCTAGATGTTCCTAGACAACTCCATTTGTCTAGACCTTACAAAAGATTTGAGACAAAATTATCATCTTTTTGTTTCCCTTGCCTCTAAGAGACTAGACAAGAGGGTGACTAAAGATTCTTTGTCTGGGTAGCTATCCATCTGCATCACCTTTTGCCATTCCTCAAGTAACAAAACCTGATTATTCAGTTTGAAGGCTAACTCTACAGGGTTTGTTGCAAACTCAGAAGCCTTTTTCCAGTATCAGGAATCTGTCAGTGGATGACATCTGTGTAGCAGCATGACGGAATTCTCTGCATAGCTTTGTTAATCATTATAAACTCATATCATATCAAGATCCAGGGTGACCACCATCTTGTGGGTATACTGCCCATTTTACTCATTTGTTAACCCTAACCCTACACATTATATTACTGAAAACCCTTTCCCTAACAGTACCAGTACTTAGATGGCATTTAATCTCAATTTTACCTATATAGGGCATTTTAGTGAGAGAGAAGTATTCAATATTTTGTGATTCTCTCTTTTTTGTTATACCATTTGTGATTCTCTCTCTATTTTAAATGTTCAACTATTCATGATAGAACCATATATATAGATACAGATATATATATATATATATATATATATATATATATATATATATATATATATATATATATATATATATATAGTTTACTATCAAAATCCTGAATGCAGATGCTCTGCCAACAGGATATCAGATGGTCGATTGCTATGTTGCCAACCATCGGCAGTTCATAGCAGAGAACGCCACTGTGCATTCGCTGATATGACATCGATCTAAGGGCTAGAGATCGCAGTACAGTGCAAATTGAGACATTCATCCCTTTCCTCACTGTAATCCGATCTTGTAGTTGTTATATATAGTTAGCAGGGGATGTGGGGGTCGCAACCACCCTACAGGGGGATGCAGGGGGACTTGCCCCCCCTGCGAAGACGTGATTTAATTTTTGCACTGTAGTTTTTGTGTTTGACATTCACATCGACTCTGTAGTTGGGTATATGAGTTGATGTTCATGCATTCCTTTCATGTTTATGACCTGGAATGCAATTGTTTTGCGATATTTTGATAGTAAATCTCTCTCTCTCTCTCTCTCTATATATATATATATATATATATATATATATATATATGTATGTGTGCATATGAGTTAGTTTTTAGGGAACTAATTTATGAATAGGGTTTTAAGAAAGCTGAACAAATAACATCAGAACATTATTTCACAGAGAGCAAACCAGGAGTTATCAATGTTTGTGTCTTTTGGCTTTTCCTGCGTAGGGGTCGCCACAGCGGAACTCCGGTCAGCTAATGATTGGCAGTAGATTTTTACATGCTGGAGTTATCAAACAATACAATTAGAAAAAAAAAAAAAAAGAAACTAAAACTTTATGCACAAAGTTACTTCACAAACAACCTTTTAAGCGCGTATTAGAAGCAATAAATAACATAGGTTACATTCCTTGATATGGAGGGGCAGGCCCCCTGCATTTCCCATATGCACCTTACTTAAAAAAAGTTCTAACTCCAAGGCTGCACCACTTCAGAGAAAGACAGAATAATAATAATTAATAATAATTAATAATAACAATAATAATAATAATTAATAATAATAATAATAATAATAATAATAATAATAATAATAATAATAATAATAATAATAATAATAATAACAATAATAATGATACAAATGTCCCTTTCTCTGAGGTGGCACAACCTTGGAATTAGAATATTTATTAGGGGATGTGGGGGTACAACATCCCCACATTATGAAGTGCGGGAAACTTGCCTGACATGTCCTATTTCTGATATGTTCTTCTAATTTTTTTATTTAGTTTTCTGTTCTTTAGTACTGAATATTTATCGCTAAATGTTCACTAGATAGTCTTTATCTAAATTATACTCTTGATTGCAGTATTATTCTGATAGGGTAACTGAACTATTCTGGTTCCTGTTTATCACCCTCATGCTAATTGCTCCCCTTATTAATTTGATGTTAAAAATCATGTTACTCATATTTTTATCTGTTCAAGTTTATTTCAGTGCTTGAGACCTAAGCACTTTATAAAACAGTTTAAGGAGGCTGTGCCCAGGCACTGTATACAGAATTAAATCATGCCACGTTTAATGTTTTTGCATTCAATATTCACTTAATTCTGATAAGGTAACAAATATTTTTGTTTCTGTTTATCACCCTCATACTAACTGTTCCCCTTATTGATCTGATGTTAAAAATCATGTTACTGACATACTTATCTGCTGAAGTTTTTTCAGTGCTTGAGACCTAAGCACTTTACAAAACAGTTTAAGGAGCCTAAGCCCAGACACTGTGTACAAAACTAAACCAAACAATGTTTAATGTTTGTA